>NC_141143.1:5521219-5596219 GCF_053477565.2 Lygodium microphyllum | reverse complement strand
ATGCTTCAATCACATGTCCTTGTAGCTCTGTAAAAGCTAAGGATTAGTATGGGCAAAATGTTTCCTCTTGGACAAGGGAGAAAATTCAACTTCTAGCTCAATATGTGGATCCCTCTTTCTTATACTCATATTATTGATTGATTGTGAGCTCAAGTTGGAGAGATGTCAATAGAGTTACAATATTTAGTTGAGTGAATGTTGGTTTATGGAATGAACATAGAGAAAATGCAAGAGATGTCAAAGGAAATGGGGTGGTTAAGTGTGTTAAGCTAGATTGGATAGACACACAGATGTGGCAATGGAAATGGGGTGGTTGAGTTTGTGAAGGTAGACTCAATAGACTAGATATTGTTGATTGACTATGAGCTCAAATTGGAGAGATATTGATGAAGTTGCACAATTTAGTTGAATGAATATTGGTTTATGGAATGAACAAAGAGAAGAATGCAATATATGTCAAAGGAAATGGGGTGGTTGAGTGTGTGAAGGTAGAGTGAATAGGCACATAGAGATATCAATGGAAATGGGGTAGTCAAGTTTATGAAGGTAGACTGGATAATGTTGATTGACTATGAGCTCAAATTGGAGAGATATTAATGAAGTTATACAATTTCACTAAATGAATGTTGGTTTATGGAATGAATAGAGAGAAGAATGCAAGAGAGGCCAAAGAAGATTGGGTAGTTGAGTGTGTGAAGGTAGACTAGATATACGTAAAGAAGAGGATAACTACAACTCTAAGAGAAGTGGAACTTGCATCATCGATGATGTCATCATAGAATCCTCTAGAACATATCCCGTGTCATTGCTTGTATCATCAATGATATCATCATGGAATATTCTAGAATATCTTTAGCCACCCTCCTATAAAAGGAGGGGCTCGCCATCGAGCCCCTCAATCTTGCCAATGCTAGTCTTGGGAGCTCAAGGAGTCAAGACCTCCAAGTAAGTAACTTCGAGTTCCAATTCTAGTTTTTGTCTAGTCATGGTATCTAGTCTTTTCTTGCCTTTCATTATACTCCTCTTGTCTTATCACCATGTAATTGCATAGAAGGAGATCTTATCTAGTATTGTATTGTATCTTGTTCATCCCCGTTGAGGGAAATCTTGTAATTATAATATCTTGTATCCATACCTACAGTCCTGGGTTGTGGGATCATCCTATTGAGTCTTACTGTCTATACCTATGGTCTTGGGTTGTGGGATTTTATGAACACCACATCTACTAATCATTTGGCACTAAAAATCTAGCATCATAATCTTGTAGCTAAGGTCTATTTGAATATAAAATTTCATTAAAAAAGGGCTATTGAGCAGAGAGAGAAGGAATCGAAGAAAATCCTTTGTGGATAATATTAAAAAGAAATAAGATTGGAAAAGTTGAGAGAGAAGAGGATTATTTTAGTACACTAATTTTTTTGGTTGAAGGGATCTAGAGTTGTGGGAAGCAATCTAAAGCTTGTTGATTACTTTTGAGAGCTAAATGATAGCTTTTCTAGTTTGGATGGAGCTATATCAAGTTGGGTGATGTTGGTTTGGAACCTGTTGATGAGTGATATTAAAGTAGTTATGCCCTATTTTGCTATGATTCAAGGGTTTTTGGAGAGATGTTCATGACAAATTTTATCAAACATGGACTTTTGGGCAAGATCAAGTCAAGCAAATTTGTCTTCTTTTTCCTCTATGGAATCATTGTTGTTTTACTCACATATAATGTTCTTCGTCTCACTTGATGAGAGCAACTAATGATAAGTACTTGAAGGCCACATATCCATGAGTAGTTGTATTGGATTGGCCTATGGAGGGCTTAGTTTGGAAAGCCAATGAGTGAGAATTTCTAACCAATAACCATTACATATGCAATTCAACACGATAAAGAAATATCACAAAGGGTGCCATGCTTTGGGTCCATCTTTCTTCATGTTCATGCGTAGGAGCATTCTACGATTGTTTTGTTCTTTTGTTGTTGGGTTTACGTTTTTAAGATTAAGTCTTTTGCAAAATAGATTTTCACTGCCTTTGATGCTCCAAAGGGAAATTTCATGGTTCTCTTATTAGGACCTCACCAACTTCCTTAACGGGATGAGTCCATGGTTCCTTAGAGTGCAAGTACTTTAAGTCTTAAAATTCCATTGGACAAGGAAAAAAAGAATTCCAGAAAGATATCTCATAAGGAATGGAGCAATGATTTTTCTAGTACTAAGATGTGTTGCACAAGATGTTGATGGTGTACCTAAGGGATAAAAATTTGATCATCATCCTAGGATGAGTAATGTAAATGATTGTTCTCTATTTAAAGGACAAGTGCTCAATGCAATTTACAATTTTTCCTAGCTCTCTATATCAATCAAGAGGTTTTCTCGAGCTCAATGCAATTTACAATTTTTCCTAGCTCTCTATATCAATCAAGAGGTTTTCTCGAGCTCAATGCAATTTACAAGTTTTCCTAGGATGAGTAATGTTATTGATTGTTCTCTATTCAAAGCACAAGTTCTCAATGCAATTTACAAGTTTTCCTAGCTCTCTATATCAATCGAGAGGTTTTCTCGAGCTTATGAATAATACTAAGTTTGTTAATTTTTTGGATTCTTTGGAGCTACTAAAGGGGAGGCAACAAGGGACACCCATGCAATTGGGAGACAACCCATTCTAAGTTTATGTTGGGAGTAAAGGTGCATGTGCACTCAAGAGGGTTCTTTCACTATCTATAAATCCAATATAAAACATGCGTTCATTGCATGTTTTATATATCCCTATGTAACCTATTTTGTGACATTCTCTTGAGCCTACTGTGACTTTATACCATAATTTATAAATCCATTATTGTAAATTTACTTTTTTTAATAGAAGAATTTAATTGATCCTTATATAATAGATACAAAATACTAGTTTTATCATAGAATTAATAATAAACTATCTCTTAAGGTTTCATAAAGATTTTTAGTAGTTTTAGTGATGATAGATATAATCAAAGGACCTTGAACCTCCACTCTCCAAGATTGGGACAAAGGTGGCTAAACGTACTAAGTGTCAAAGTTACCTCATGTCAGAAACTTTAGAGGTATGGGATAATCTTTAGATGTTGTATGAGACAACATCAAGCATGGGTGCAATGATTGTCTATGGACAGCTCCAACAGATGAAGTTCAATCCTAAAGATATTTTTAAATCATTCTTAGTTCATGTGACACGAGTGTAGGATCAGCTTCGATATATACAATCGGCTCTTCCAAAGGCACATCTTCTTGGGATTGTATGCTACAAGCTCCCTCTAGAGTTTGATGAATGAATTTTTAGCTACCTTCTAGTGCAAGTGATGCAATCATCTCTCATGAACTTGGAGTGTCAGCGAGAGTGGTGAGATGGGATAGATGAGCCTCATCTATAGAGGTGTACAAGTGAGAAGGATCTGGAGAGGAATGTCCCTTCCACATCAACTGAGGTCTAGCAAGTTTCAAACTTTTGGATTTGGGATTAACATCAAGGTTCACCATGGGTTATTTCTTTACCAAGAGTGAAATTTTCTCCTAGTTTGAGCCCACCTAAGTGTACACTTTGGCAATCTAGTTGAAGGCAGAAAATCCATAGTCACATATGCTAAGAGGCCTTGTTGACAAGATGATCATGTATGCTACTACAAGGCATTATTGAGAGACATAGAGAGTTGATATGATTCTTCTTCTTTTTTAGGTTCTAAAATGGTTCGCATCAACATCATTCTCTCTTCAAGGCATCTTGGTGGTGGGCTAGCCACTCACTACATGGGTATCCATAGTCCTACTTTCATGCTCCTTGTTGTATGTACTATGATGAGTCATGATCATTGTATAATGTATAGTACCATATTACCCATGATCTAAGAGAGAATATTAGGAGATTAGTTAGCTCATGAGTGAGTCTATATGTATATTTGTGGGCTATGCATTTCTTTTTGTGTGTTGGTCAGTGGATGCCAACCTATTTGCCTTTCATTTTGGCTACCTCGCATTATTTAGCTAGCCAACTATTATTTTTTGCCATTTTGAGGCTGGTCAACTTTATCGAATTTTAAGAATATATTTTGCCTATTTATTCTTGGGCTTCCTCCTTTATCACTCATTCACTTGCAATCTTCCAAAGAAAGTCCTATTGGAGAAAGAGATTCGATGTCAATACCCATATAGCCAATGACTTATTGTTGTGTACACGACTACCTTGGATTCCATATTCCAAGAGTATCTCCAATTTTTTCCTTTGTAGTTTTCCTATATTACTTCATCCCTCAACATGGAAGAAAAATCTTACAAACTATGGGATTCTTCAACCTCTGTATAATGGATGTCTTGATAAGCATCCACTTTGAAGCACCACACAAAAGGCCTCCATGTAGCCATAAGTTGCTCTCTTCAATCCTCCTTTGCAGTCCAATAGAAACCCCATCCCCCCCCCCCCCCCGCCCCCCGATGTTGAGAATAGCAAATGATTCTTGTATGTATGCCATAGAGGCTAGATGTGTGCCCCAAAGAGGCTGGCCCATAAGTGGCTTTATGACAAAGATGTATGCTCTAGAAGCTCTAGGAAGAGTTGTCCAAAATCCCATAAGCACAAAGAGTAAAAGTGGTACTATCCAAAAAGCTATATAAGCATATACTTAACACTCATTTCAAAGGATATAGAACAATCATTCTGTGTCACTAAACATTGCATTTATGAGTCCAAGTTAATCTATCTTGGAACCTAGTTCACTTGAGTTATACTTCTTTATCTCAATCATGTTTTATGTTGTTGAGATATTTGCAATCACACCTACTTTAGTCCCTTTGTGAGAAGCAGTGAGTGCTCAGGACCAGAATCCCATATGCACAGTAGGAGAAAGTACCACCATTCAATTCCTATAAAGCATTGTACTTGCACTCTTTTTCTAATGCAATGATAGTACTCTTTTCTTTCCAGTAAAGTGTCATGTCACTATCAATACACAAGATTTTGTTTATGAGTCCAATCTCAATCTTGGAACCTAATTCACTTGTGTAACAATTTGTCCTAGTCAGGGTCAATGTCTTCATGAGTTTCTTTTTCCTTTTTCAACCTCCATAGCTTCCGCATCTTCCATGCTCTAGATCCCGCGTATTTCACATGGTATCAAAGCTCAGTTGAGCATGGCCCAATTCTCCTTTCACTCCTCTCAGCTCCTTCCCATCTCTTCTCAGTTCAGTTTGAGTACTGGACCCCATCTCCAACTTCATTTACATTCCTACCTTCAATGAAGCTTCCATGGCAGCCATAGAGAGCAGCACCCTGTCAATTTGAAGCTTTCATATCTCTCTCCACAGGCCAAATCTCTCTAAACTTCCTTCTGGAGAAGTGTTTCTCTACTTCCAAAGCTCCTTGTTGGCACCTCAATAATTGATATTGGGCAAACTATAGCTTTAGCATTGCCTCTTTTCAGAGTTGCTGCCATAACTGTGTCTGTGGACAGCACCTACCTACCTCTGTTGGAGTAGCCATATCTCATCAACCAAGCCATATCTCTTCAAGATTTCTCTCGAGAGTTTTTCTTCAAGTCAAGCGCAACTTCTTGGCACAAAAATCAAGGAGATTGATGCACAGCATGCCCAGCATTTGCATTTTCCCAAATCTGGGTGCAGTTTTGACAGTGACCATTTTGAAGGCTTAGATCTCTCAACTCGAGCATAATGAGTACAAACCCTCTTAGGAGGAGTTAGACCCATTAGTGAGGGTCCTCTATCTCAAAGGGTTTGATTAGATTCAACCTGTGGAGTGCGTGGGAGCTCATTTACCAGTTGTTGGTCCCTGTTTTGACAGGACAGCCATAGCCACTTACCTTTAAGCTCATTTTTCCTTCATTTTCTCTCTCATGTCACTTAAACCAAGCCAAGGCCATTCTAATCTGAAATTTTCAGCAAGTATTCAACCATCAAATCAGCAAGCAGGGAAAGCTATGAAGAGTTTTTGAAGATCATCAAGTCAAACTCAAGCAACAAACATCAAATTTCAAACTAGTATCTTTTGATACTTCATTGCCATTGCTTGTGTCTTTTGACACATACAAAGATCAACTCATTCTTAGTTATTCTCAGTCGTTTGAAGCTAATTTGCTGCTGGTCTCTCAAGTCAAACATGGGCAAAGATTCTCCAACTGCCCGTTTCAAAGGAGTCAAGTTTCATACCTAGCAGACCCGCATCAAATTGATCCTGATGAAGAAGGGCCTCTGGGCCATTACCACTGGAAAAGAAAAGAAGCCTCGTGATGCGGATCTTGCTATCACTTGGCAAAAAAACAATGATAAGGCTCATGCCATTATCAAACTGGAGCTAGATGACAGCTATATCCACCATGTGGATAACTGTGAGACCTCACAGGATACATGGAAGAGACTTGACACCTTGTTCGGTGCACATTCTAAATCATCAAAGTATGGTCTCCTAATTGAGTTTTTCAGGCTTGAAATGAAGTCCAGCACATCACTTGCCACATATCTAAATTACATGGAAGGACTTCTAACCCAACTTGCAGGAATCAACATTAAAATGGAAGAAGATGTTTGCATTGGTGTTCTACTTAAGAGCTTGCCTCCTGAATATAATAATGTATCAACAACTTTAATCAACATGCCAAATCCTAAACTTTTTTATATCCAAGTATCACTGTTAGAGGAGGAAAAATAGCTAAAAACTAAGGAAGAACCAACTACCTCTAGAGATGAGCATGCATTATATGTTGGCAACAGGTACAAAGACAAGAAGGATCAGCTCTTCTGTGACTTCTGCAAAAGGACTGGACACACCGAGAAGTTCTACCATGCCAAAAAGAGGTTCCAAAAGGCCTATCTAGTTGCAGTCAAAGAAGAAGAAGAAAGTGGAGCAAAGGAAGAAGAAGAAGAAGAAGAAGAAGACCACCAAGAGAAGGACAAGCCTCATCAGTCCTTCTATTCAGTGGAGCCCCAAGAGGAATACCAAGGAAAAGTGAATTCTCTTGCAAGAAAATCTATCTTGTAACATCAACAAGCTTTTTTATTAGGGTTTATATGATTACAATGAAGAAAAGAACACCAGGCACAACAAATCTTCATGCAGCATCATGTAGATCTCCCACGGATTTGATAGAATCAACCATATTCTTCAATATCTTAACCAGGGAGATCACTGCCAAAGGTAGCAGGAATGGGCATGGACGGAAGAACTGAAGGAGCTTTATCTACTACCCGCTTCAAGCGTTTGCACTGTATGACCAAGGGAGGCGGAGAATCCAAATCCTATATATCAATTGGTTCTGACTCATCTGAAGGTGGAGGAGGAGGAGGTACTGGATCAGATGGAGGAGGTGGAGACACACTCTTCTGTAAACCTGAGTAGGTCAAGAAGGCAGACAAGTACGATCCATAGGTGACATTGGTAACATTGCCCCTGGTGACTTTGACGAAATGTTGATCCATCTTAGTGAGTAGGTAAGTGCTCCAATCAATAGCTACTCCTTTTAACACCATCCTTGAAGCTGTAAAGAGCTCTTTGGACAAGTAATGGGATGGCGTTTTTCCAGGCATAAACCTGTCTTGGAGAAACTGACAGACCAACTTCCACACAGGATCAATGATCATGGAAAAGGAAACTCCTAAAGCGTTAATCACCTTCTTAACATCCAGAATTTCCCTGGTCTGTTTTTGTAATAGCTTCAAAATCTCTTCGTTAGAGAAAAGTTGGCGAGTTGTAACAAAGGGTTCACCTTTGGAGGGAAGAGACAGAGCCTTCTCGAGGCCTCGAGGTGTCAAAGTCATGGAAGTATCCTGGACCAGTCCCGACTTCTTGTTGTAGGAGGCCAGAAACTCGTCACACATCGATGGATCCTCTGGAAGCAATGGAAAGGAGGCAGCCACAAAAGTCGCGAGTCCCGCCTTCGTGAGAGGCTCAAAAGTGAGTAGGGAAGAGTAATCCCTACTGACTAATGGGACATACTGGATAGGGGGAGGAGCGTGAGGCGCCATTCAGATGGTTACACACACACCACAAACACAGACAAACAAGGAGAATGCCTGCAAAGCAACAGACAAAAACCAAGAATAAGATATCAACCAAAGTGGTAAAACATGACTCGACCAACTATCCCCAAACAAAACATAGCCTAGAAAAAAATTCGACATGACCTCTAGACATATGCGACCAAAAGCTTCATGCTATGCAACATGCAAACACCCAAATCCATGTATCAGGCAATAAAGAAAAAAAACTACACACCGTACCCTTAACCGTATCAAAGAAACTGAACCAAAACATCACAACAACCCACACATATCAAGACCACAACTTTGATAATCAGGTTTTACCATGGAGACAACTCCAAAGACTTCGCGTACCCATCCCACGAAACGAGTTCATTAAAAAGGGGAAATAAGTGTAGTGAGGGGAAATTAATTTAATGAAATGTTTATTTTAATAAATTATTAAGAAATGGGTGAATTTTTATTAAGTGATAAACCTTATCAAGAAAACGGTGGTTCCTTCTTAAAAGTTTAATTACCAATTATTAGGTTAGAGTGGTGCATTAATCCGAATCCCAGACTTCGATACCCAGACTGGGTCTCTAAATGCTAATTCATTTATTAAAAATTAAGGTGATGTGGAGCATTTTTTTGCCAGTGCGTGCTTTTGTGACGCCTGGTTCATTTTAATTAAAAATGTTAAAGTGCTTCTTAAGCGCACTTAGCGCGTGCTAAGTGAACAGCAGGTTAATTTTTATTAAAAAATTGTGTATTTAGCACGAACGCGCGTGCCATGGTGGTGTTTGGGGTTCATTTTAATAATTAACCGTGGATTTTGGGGTAGCGGGAAAAAAATAAAAATATAAAAAGGAAAAAATACCTGGTAGTGGGTGTATGTGAATGCAATGAATGCGCTCTTCTCAATCCCAAAAGGTATCTGGATTTTTCTCAAGATTTTTCAGTGTGTGTTTTGAATTAAAGAGGTTTTTTTTTAATGAATTTAGGATTTAATGAAATACTTTTACAGCTTAGAAAATATTCCAAAAAGAAGTAAAAATATTAATGAAATTTTTAAGAATTTTTTTGCAATTAATTTGGAATTTTTAACCATTTTTAATGAATTTTGTCTCTTTTTTGGGTATTTTAAAAGAATTTTTCAATTTTAAAATGGTCTGAATTTTTTTTCCTTGAAATTTTTAGGTTAGAAAAATATGGCAATTTACTGCAAAAAGATTGGGAATTTTTCAAGTTTTTTTTTTATTTTAAGTGTTTTTAAATTTTTTTTTTTTAATTTTTCAATGTATTGTGAAGGTTTTCGGGTATTGGAATTAAAAATCTGGGAATATACCCAAGAATAGACTGCGTGTCAGCTACGTGTGAACAGCCGCCTACACACCACCTCACGAACCAGCTAACGCACGTCCCCGTGCGTGAACATCCACTAGCGGTCTTCCGCACACGAACCCGAGTAATCACGAACACACGAACACAACCACGTGCGTACACACCCTTGTGCGGGTGATCGTGGACTGAAAATGGAGCTGCAGGTTTCGGTGTGTGTCGACGGGTGACAAGGGCTTATGGAGGGTTTTCGGCGGTTGTCTGCGGGGAGGAACAGGGGCTTAGGAGGGTGGTTTCTGCAGGTTTCTACGGGTGTGACAGTGGGCTTAAGAAGGGGGTGGTTTTCTGCTGGTGTGCCTGTGGGGGGAAAGGGGGCTTAGGTGGGGTAATGGGGTGGGTTTGGTGTGCCTTGGGGGGAAAGGGGGCTTAGATGGGGTAATGGGGTGGGTTTGGTGTGTGTGGGGGAAGGGGGCTTAGGTGGGGTAATGGGGTTGTGTGTTTGTGTGCTTGGGGGGAAGGGGGGCTTAGATGGAGGTTAGGTGTGGGTATGGGTCACGTGGAGAAGGCCACGGCGTCCACCACCAGGCGGGGTCAGTGGCGCAAAGGGCGTGTGGCGTCGTGGGCGGGGAGGGCTCCACGGCGGGGCCAGGCAGGAGGGCCACAGGGCTACGTGGCGGCGGCAGAATGGCGGGCCACAGGCGGCAGAGGCGGGCAGAGGCGTCGTCAAAGGCATCGACGAGGCGGCGTCCTCAAACGAGGAGGAGGGAGGCGGACGAGGAAGGGGGCGAATGGCGCTGCAGAAGAGAAGAGGGAGGGGGCGGATGGCGTGGAGGAGAGGAGTGAGGGAGGAGAGGAGGAGAAGGAGGAGAGGAGGATGAAGATGGAGGGGGGCGTCAGAGGCGTGGAGGAGGGAGGGGAGGAGAGGAGGAGGGTGAAGGAGATGGAGATGGAGGTGAAGGAGATGGAGGGGGGAAGAGCGTAGGGAGCGGGATAGAGAGAGGGAGGGAGGTAGTTTGGGGGGGGGGGGGGGGGGGGGGGGGGGGGGGAAGGGTCGGTGAGAGAGAAGGGTGGGGTGGGGGGATAGGGAAGGGTGGAATTGGGGAGGGTTGGGTAGGGGAGCCCATAGGATGGGGGGTGGGTATAGGGGAATGGGCGAGGTGCCCATAGGTGGGGGTGGGCATAGGAAAAGGGGCGGGGGTGCCCGAGGGGAAGGGTATAGGGGCCATAAAAGAAAGACGTACCCCCTGTCCCGTGCGTGCGCGGGGCGGGGTAAAAAAATTTACCGTGACGGGATCGAAATAGGGCCGCGATGGCGGTATGGGGCACGCGGACGTGACCGGGGCGCGTGGAGACGCGTGAAATTGAAAACGGGCGCGTTCACGCGCAGGACGAGTCACGCGAAAACACGTAAAAATAAAGAGAAATGAATAACTCCCAATCCAGGCATCAAAACGAAATGTCGTAAAAACAAAAAGTGGGCAAGACGGCAGGGGGAAGACAGGGAAAAAACGCAACAGGGGTTCTGGGGGAAAGATAGGGCGTTCACATGCAAAAAACGCAAAAAACGGGTCCAAAAATGCAATTAAAAATTAATATCGGAAGATCCGTGCATCGAAACGAGGTGCAAGAAAAAGGAAAAATGCGTAGAAAGACGTGTCTGACAATCCTATCATGTCAAAACAGGGGTCCGACTGAGATAAGTCACGTTCACGTGGAAAAAACCCAAAAAAAAAAAACGAAAATGGAATCGGAAATTAATATTGGACGAACCACTTGCTGGAATGACATGCAGTAAAAAGGAAAAATGTCCGCAGGAAGGGGGGGTACAGGGTTGTCACGTTAGAACGCAGTTACGACTGAAGTAGGAGAGGTTCACATGCGAAAAACACCAAAAATACACCCAAAAACACATTGAAAGATTAATAATTAAAAAATCCAGAAGACGAAAGAGGGTGTAGGGAAAAGAAAAAAGGTAGGGGAAGGCACGATGGACACGACTGTCAGATCAAACTGGAAGTCCGACGCAAACAGGGCAGGTTCACATGGAAAAATGTCAAAAAGACGCACGAAAAAGTCTCGAGAAACCGCAAAAATTAATATTGGACAAATCGTGCATTGGAAGGACACAGAGTAAAAAGGAAAAATGTCAGGGAGAAAGTGTTGTCAGGGCTATGATGTCAGAGCACAGTGCTGAAGCAAGCAAAGCGCGTTCACATGGAAAACCGACTAATGTGCGCAAAATGCTTCAAAAATTAATAACGCGAAAACCGTGCACCGGAACAGGGGTGGGTAAAAAGGAAAAATGGTCGGTTCAAAGGGAGGAACAAGGCTATAAGGTTGGATATGGATGTTGGTGAACGTAGGGTACGTTCACATGAAAAGACCGCAAAATCAGGGAATGAAGGAAAACTGCAAGGGAACAGCCCCAAAGGTGGGTGAAAAATGGACGGGTGGGTGGAAAGGGACCCCATCAAGGGAAAAGCAAGTCATGGCATAGAGGCATTAGCAGGTTGAGGCATATGCAGAAGAGTATACAATGTAGACACGCAGGGACGCGTCCCCACACTTAAAACCTTAACGGATAGGGTGAACCAAGTAACAGGGACCTAACACCACACAATAGACCATCCACTAATGTCCCCACACTTAAAACATGAACGTCACTGAGAAACAGAAGGTTTAGGGTTAGAAAAACTTAGCCCATATTATTGAGGATCAAGATTGATTGTCGATGGCACGTCCTGTGTCGTTGTCGGCTGTAGGAGGTACCAAGGCATCTTCACAGCACACGTCCGTCATGGTAGGGACCACGTGGCAGCACCGAGGGAGGTAGCTGGTTGAAGGAATCGCGTCGAGTCGATGTCGCTGATGAAGGAGAGTCACTCAGCTTACAGCACTCAGATGGGATGAGAGAACAGTCACTCGTCCCATTACTAATATCACTCGATGAATAATATTTGAAACCCATATCTCATACCCGGTTTAGAAATTGACAGGAGAATGGTGCAGAGGGAGTATGCCAGGGTGCATAGTTGATGGTGCATTAGTGCGTCCAACCCGTCTGGCCTAAGTGCAAGGAGGAAGGCAAGAGAGCCTTACAGTGCAGTGTACAGAACAGGGTGACGTGCCTTATGTTAATGACAGTAGAGACCCACCCCGTGGGTGCATAGGGAAACGGGAACATACCTGACTCCAAGTGTCGTAACGTCCCTCAATCTCACCTCTCAGTAATTGATTGAAGAAACTCCAGTCACACTCAACCCACCCTCTGTCGCACTCTCTGTTGATAGATACAGGAGGGCAACCATGTCCTGAAACCTATTGATGTAATCCTCACAGTCACTTGGGCAAAGGTTGTATACCTTGTGCGCATTTGATGGTGCAACTGTGCATCCCGCCTGTACCGACATACAGTGCGAGAAGGAAATGCCAGGGAGCCTTATGGTGCAGTGCACAGAAACAAATCGTGCTTTGTGCATTGAGAGGCCCATCCCGTGCGTGCAACACTCCATTCACACTTCTCACCTCTCATTTGATTTGAAGAGAAAAGACTTGTCACTCGCCCCACCCTCTGTCTCATACTCTCTGATAGATACAGAGGGCAACCCATACTCACTTCCCCATCCGGTTAGGATGAAAGCTCGCATCACTCAAGGGATTGTCGATGAAGATTGCGTCGTCAGTTATTGAAGAGGCGTACCCAGGGAGGCAGCCATCAAATCGAACGTTGTGTTAGATAGGAACATGGCATCTGCTAGAGGACAGTTAGACACTCTGCAGAAAGGCACAGGACACAGCGTACCAAGGGAGGCAGCTTCAGAACTAGATCCTGGGGATATCAATTGATGAATCCACTTTCTGGGCTGCTGGGTGTTGCCACCTTTTCCATAGCCAGCTTCCCGCCCAAGGGTGTGTGCCACCTTTTCTTGGAACGAGGCCTGCTATGACAAGGAATTGCTTCCTTTTCTCCCATAACAGTTTTTTTTCGTTTTTCTTTTCTTTCTTTTTTTCTTGTTTTTCCCTATTCCCGAGGGTGTCTCTACCTTTTCTCGAAGAATAGATCGGCATGACAGGGACCTAAGTCCTTTTCTCCCATGACCGATATATATATTTTTACTTTTTTTTTTCTTTCAAATTAAGCAAGGGAATGGTAGAAATACCATTTGTCAGAACCAACCTCGCCATTGCCTCTGGTGGAAAATAGAGGATAAGAGATCAAGGCTGGAAGGGAGGGTTGAGGGGACAGAGGGTTGCGTCCACCTCATTAGGAGTGGCTGAAGAACGGCTATCAGAAGTAGCATTAGAAGAAGTACAGTGCCACGCCAACAGGGGAAAGGATCAGGTGACCATGATTGTCAAGATCCCCAAGGAGGGAAGTACTTCTTCAGGCGATATCCATTGATCAGGAAGGGATCATCAGAGGCATCAACGGTCTGCACTTGGATAGAGCCATTAGGGTTGACAGCAAGTACCTTATATGGGCCCATCCACTGCTGTTGAAGCTTGCCAGGAAACTTGCCAAATCATGAATCATAGGCTAGGACCAAATCACCTTCTTTGAACTCCTTGTGCTTGATGAAGCTGTCATGATAAGCCTTGCGTCGAGCCTGCGTGGCTTCCATGCACTGTAGAGCCATCCTGCGAGTTTCGTCCAAACATTCCAAGTGCAGGAGACGGCATTGCAATGAATCATCGTCCCCCAAACGCTCTTTGATAGCCACTCTCAAAGAGGGTAATTCCAGTTCAACAGGGAAAACAGCTTTTGTACCATACACCAGCTGGAAGGGTGTCTATCATGTTGCTGCTTTATGGGAGGTTCTGTACGCCCAGAGGGCCTCTGTAAGTCGATCATCCCAATCCCGACAATGTGCAGCAATCATTCGTGTCAGAATCGAGCAGAGGATGCGATTCGTGACTTCGACTTGGCCGTTGGCTCTAAGGTAGTAAGGAGTGGACTTGCGATGGCGGATCTTATACAACTCTGTCAACTCTTCCATGACTTTATTAATGAAATGAGTGCCTCTGTCACTTACCAGCTCTAAGGGACTGCCAAAACGGGTGATGATATTCTCGTACATGAATAGGGCCATGCTGTTACCATCATCTCGCTTTAGGGCTTTAGCTTCACACCACTTTGTAACATAATCCGTACATACGAGGATGTATCGGTTCTGTTTCCTTCTGGTGGGAGGATTGATCAGGCCTACGAAGTCGATGCCCCACTTCTCAAATGGCTTTAAAGGAAGGATAGGTTGCAGTGGCATGGCACTTGTCTTGGTGGATTTCCCCATCTGCTGACAAGCATCACATCTTTTACAGTAATCATAGGCATCCTTGTGAATGGTAGGCCACCAATATCCTACTACTAGCAGAGCCTTCCTGGCTGTGGATTCTCCTGCAAAGTGGCCTTCACATGGCTCGTCATGGCAAGCCTTCAGAACAATCCCAATCTCATCTCCTGCAACACATCTTCTGAGCACTTCATCCTTGCCTTTCTTGTACAGTGCACTGCCTAGCAGGGTGTAGGGGGCTGATTCTAACAACATAAGCTTCTTCCTTTCCCGACTAGAAATACCTGGAGGGTACTGTTGGGTTGCTAGCAGATTGGCAATGTCTGCATACCAGGGAGTTACAGTTTCTACTAGGAATAGGAAAGCATCAGGAAGGTCTGGATCATCCTGCTCCTCGTCTGTAGTTTGTGGGATACGTAACAGATGATCAGCCAGAACATGGGAACGACCAGGTTTGGTAATTACCTCAAAGTCAAATTCCTAAAATAGAAGGAGCCATCTCATCATTCGTCCTTTCACGTCTGCTTTGTTCATCAGGAAGGACAGGGCCTCATGATCCACATAAAATTTAAAGTGGGTAGATAGGAGGTAGTGGTGGAACTTCTCTAGGGCAAACACCATTGCCAAGCATTCCAGCTCTGTCACTGTATAGTTCCGTTCCCTATCAGTGACTTTTCGGCTTGCATAATAGATCGGTTGATCCAGCTTCGAGGAGCCCTTCTAGCAGAGAACGGCGCCTAGTCCTTCAGTAGATGCATCAGTGTGTACATGGAACTCTTTCATCCAATCAGGAGGTTGCAGAATGGGTGCCTTAATCAGACACTTCTTCAGAGTGTTGAAGGCGGTGTCACATTCTTCCATCCAAATAAACTCTCCATCTTTCCTCAGAAGCTTGTACAAGGAGGTTGCCTTTGTTGCAAAATGAGCTATGAACCTTCTGTAGTAACCCACATGGCCTAGGAATCCCCTCAACTGTTTAAGGTTGGTGGGTGCTATCAGAGCTCCAATCTTTTCGATCTTTGCTGATATCCCTTGTGCAGAGACAATGTGGCCCAACAGAACTCTAGAAGAGACCCCAAAGATGCATTTGTCGGGGTTGAGGGAAATCCCATACTCCCGGCATTGATCAAAGCATTGTTCCAAATGTCCCCAGTGTTCACGGATCAAACTATAGACACAGAAGTCATCCAAATATACCTCAATAAAGTCGTGCAGATGATTTTGGAATGCGGCCATCATGACTCGTTGGAAAGTAGCAGGGGCATTGCAAAGCCCAAACAGCATCATTCGGTAAGCGTAGGTCCCCCATTCTGTGGTGAAGGTTGTTTTGGATTGGTCTTCTTCTGCTATCTGCACTTGGTTGTATCCACTGAACCCATCCAGAAGGGAATAAAGCTCATGTCCTACCACTGTGTCCAACAGTTGGTCTGTGAAAGGGATAGGAAAGTGATCCTTCTTTGTCTTGGAATTCAACTTGCAGAAATCCACACATATACAAAGCTTGCCATTCTTCGTGGGTACCACCACGATGGGTGAAATCCATTCACTATTTGCCACTGGATAGATGAACTCGGCTTCCAGAAGCTTCAGCAGCTCTGCTTTCACCAATGTGGAATAATTTGGATTCATTTGCCTCTGTCGTTGTCGTACTGGCTTGGCATCAGGCTCCAAGTCAATATGATGCTGACATATTGTGGGATCAATCCCCTTTAGGTCTTTGTAGGACCATGCAAACACGTCCAAATTCTCTTTCAACAAGTTGTACAAACTTGACAACTCATCTTCTGGTAGGCTGCTACCCACCTTTAAATGGCGTTCAGTGCCATCTGCATCCACAAAAGTTAACTGCCTTTCACATTCTACTTCACGGATGAAGGTCCCGCGGACTGCTTCTGGATACAAATCCGACTCCTTCAAGGGAGTAGTGTCCTCTTCTGATGTCCCACTAGAACCAACTTCTTCTTTTGGTGGAGACTTAGGTTGCTCCTTGAGATGTTGAAATGGGATTAGAGCCGTTTTGGGTTTGGTTTCAAGATTAGTTACCTCTTGGCTTGAAGACTCATCTTCTGATGACGCGTCCAAGAACATCACATAACAGGGACCCTCTGATTTCTGTTGGGTTTGTGAGACTGGTGCTTGTTGGCACGGTGCATCATCATCATCATTCTTTGGCAAAGGTGGGTGAGGGCGGCAAGAGCCACTGCTGAAAGAAGGCTTGTTCTTCTTAATCCATTTCTTATCAAGATTTTGCATATGAGAAGATCCATTTACCAGACCAAATGGAACCATCTCCATCTTGTCCCACAGCACGAGCTCGTCTGCTTCTGATGCTTCTGAAACTTCTTCTTCATATGTATCCCCTTCGAGTGGGATAGATTCTTCCATCTCGCTTTCATAACCTTCTTCTTCCATATCATCTCCCTCCTCTCCTATCTCTGTCTCTGTCTCTGGCTCTGTCTCTATCTCTGTCTCTGTCTCTGGCTCTGTAGGAGCTCTGTAAGAGAAGAATAGGTTCTCTGTTTCATCTTCTGCCTCTGTCTCTGGCTCTGCTATGGCCATGTAACAGGGAGAGCAGTACATCCATGCTTCTATCTCTCTGTCAGAAGTGATTTCAGAAATCGTTCCTGGTTCAGGCAGGAAGTATTCACCCATTGACATGGACTTTGCATCTTTTGGGAGTTGGCTTATAGTATCCATTGTTAAGGAACGTGCCACTGTTTTCTTGGGAAGGATCTGTTTGACAGCATCTTTGTCTGCTGATGTGCCATCTGTAGCCTCATTAGGAGAGTCAGAAGATAATTCCAAGGAGGTGGATCCATATCCTTTTTGAGCACCATATAGCTTCAGTACCACTTTGTTGGGTCCTCTACCCAAGGTCAAGGTTCCTTTGAACCAATCCGTCCTTGCTCGGGCTTCAAAAAGCCATGGTCTACCCAGTAACAGAGGGTAGGATGTACCATAAGAGTTTGGCTTCACCACCAGATAGGTTAGCCAATAATCTTTTCTAGCCACTGTAGTCTTCACATATGGGAGAATGCCCAAAGGCTTGATTCTGCTCTGATCTGCCAGTCTGATGAGCCATTGGGTGGGTTGCACCCCTTGTAGGCCGAGATCCTTCATTGTCACATCTGTCATAATGTTCACTGATGAGCCACCATCAATCAGTGCATTTGCAATAAAGCAACCTTCTATCCACACTCCAGTCTCTGGGGTACCCGGATCTAGGAAGGTGTTAGCCATATCCACTTCTTTTATAGGCTCTGAAGCTTTGTTGGACTTTGTTGCTGTTGAGGGAGCAATCCTTAATCCACGTCTTCTTGTCAGTATACTTTTGAACCTTTTTCGGCAACTGGAAGACAGCATCAATAATTGTCGGAATGTGAGGTTTGGTTTAAAGGTATCTAGCTCTTTGACCAGATCGTATTCCTTAATAGGATCCACTGGCTTCTCTAACCGGTTAGGGAATATGGCGACACCCATTTTCATTTTCCTTTTTTCTTCCAACAGCGGCATCATGGGAACTTCTTCTGCCACTTGTGGCACTTCCTCCTCTTCTATCTCCTAGACCTCTGGTCTTGTCTCTGGGACTATCTCTGTGACTCTCTGTAGCACTGTAGTGCTCTGTACGGCACTGTCAGGCTCTATTCTATTCTGTTCTTTTGGCGGAAGATTGAACTTCACTATTCTGGCAGGAGGATTATTTTCTTTCTGGATAGGTGGTTCCTTCTTCTTTGCACGTGTGATGGCAGCAACTTCCAATTCCACTAAATTGGAGGTAGGCTTTTGGGCCTTGGCCGGACTATCAGTAGCATTGTTTTTCACTAGGGTTGGGCTTGGACAGTCTTTTGCAGTGTGGCCTTCTCCTTTGCATCGACTACATAAGGGCTTATAATCCACTGACCTTCTGGGATTTGGACAATTTGGTGAAATGTGTCCCTTTTCTCCGCATCTGTAACACTCCACTTCTGATCTCTGACCACCGCCCGACTGTCTTCCTCTGTAACTTTGAGAGGGAAATCTTCTGGGTCCGAAATTAGGACCAAAATCTCTAGGCTTGGGTCCAATATCGTGTGTTGTCATTTTGGATTCCAGCAAGTTGAATCTTGCGTCCTCTTCCTTTCTTCTCCTATCATGCATCTCCTTCAGAGAGCAAATATCCTCTGTATGGTTCTTCCACAAACAGTAGAAACAGAAAGCTCCAGGAATGGTTGGTTTTCGTGTACATTCAGTGGCTAAATGGCCTGCTTGATGCTACTTACCACACCAAGTATTTGACCGCATCACATCTCTTCCTGCTCCTGCAACGTTGGATATGCTAGCGGTATTTACTTTCAGCGTCTGTAGTTGCTCTGTAATCACATCCATCAACTTCTTTTTTATATTTGCAAGTGAGTTGGATAAATAATCCTTCAAGTTTTCTCCTCCTGAGGTACTGGCAGTAGGGTTTTGAGGAGTCTCTGTAATCACTGCATAAACAGGTTGGGCTGGTGCAAAGGGGTCTCTGTTCTGATTCTGATTCAGAGCTCCTGTTTGAACTGTTGGCTGTTGGCTCCAGTTGGTAGGGTTCCACTGTTGCTGCTGATTTGTCATTGGGAAAATTGGTTGGGACCATTGTTGTTGTGATTGAACCATCATTTGAGGCATTGATTGTGGCCACTGTGGATTTGGTGCACTGTACTTTGATACTGGGGGCATCTATTGGTAAGGGTAGGGAACTGTCCCTGGGACTGCATTTGTTGGGTACATCATTCCTGGCATTAGAGGAGGTAGGACTCCTCTTCCTGGATTCATCGCCAATCTAGCTTCCACTTCATCGTACAGTCTTGCACCTTCTGTTGTAGCTTGCAGTGTGGCTGGTCTTTGCAGCTCCACAAACTTACAGACTTCTAGTTGTAATCCTCTAAGAAACACTCCCTTCTGAATGCCATCATCTAGATTATGGTTAGTCCATCTCTTCAGGATGGATTCCATTCGTGAGACATAAGCTTCTACTCTTTCTCTAGGGGACTAACTTAAATTCATAAATTCCTCTCGCATCCGCTCTTCAAAACCTTCACACCTGAATTTAGTGAGGAAGGCCAACTTCAGGTCGTCCCATGTGCCAAAATTTCTTGTTGCTTGTCTCTCATACCACTGAAACGCCGCGCCCTTGAAAGTGGCGGGGAATATTGCTAACCAATGCTCAGGGGTTCTAGCATTGTTAGCCACACATGCTACCATAAACTCTACTACATGAAGATCAGGGTCTTCATTGTACTCTCCCTTAAAAACTGGCAATGGGACTACATTCGTTGGCCTGTCATCAATATTTCCAGGACGGATCTGGCTTGGAAGTGGACCTCCAACAGGAGGAGGAAGGGCTTGATGTGCCATTGGGACTTCTGTAAAGAGTTCCGCAAGGGCATCAAAGGCGGCTTCTGTTGCGAGCTCGTTCTCAGCTCTAATTTTTGCTTTCTCTCTTCTCACGTACCTCTGGACTCATTCTAACGCTTGCCTCTTTATTGCGTCATTCATCAGGGGGTTGGCTCCACTATGTTGTTAGTGCTCCACAGAGGGATAACAGAAGGCTTCAGTCTCTGGAGGACTGTCTTGCCAACATTTCTTCTACTTCTTCCTTTTCAACATCTCTGAATTCTACTTTCATGCAACTGCACAGAGGAAGGTATTCGGTTCTGAAGGTGTCAAAATGCATACGTCTAAGCATTGTAGTGGTGCCATCATCATAGTAATGCTAGCTTCTGATGGTTTCAACAGTGTATGTTGTGAAAAACACTCTGTCTACCGACTTCCAGTGGGTTGCTAATTGGACAAACAGAAGATTATCAGAACACCAAGCATCCCATGTATCTTGCTGTTGAGCATCCACAAACAAATTCCAACTCTTTTCCTTCTTGTCTTTGTGAACCTCTACAGACCAAGACTCCTGAAGCTTCTTCACAATATCCCACTTGATGATGTCTGGAAACTTCTCAATGAATGCCAAATCTTCCATGGATGGTCATTCTCTCTGTTTCTGCTCTTCAGTTTGTTCCCAAACATTTTGCCACCAAGATGCAAGTTTCTGCTGCTTCAACAGGAAGAGAAAACTGTCCACCACATAGAGCATGCATCATGATGGTGATGTGTTTCCGCCATTGTGGGATGAACTTCTTGTGGAAAGTGGCTTTGATTATAAGAAATTACAACTCTTCAGTGGAAGAAGAAACTTTACAAACATCCATTGAATTATTCTCCTCTTGGCAATGCCAATTCCTTCATTTTCAGCCTCTTCTGGTGCTTGTTGATGGCAAGTTTCCCCGTCTGCGCACCAAAAACATGGAGCCCCAAGAGGAACACCAAGGAAAAGGAAATTCTCTTGCAAGAAAATCTATCTTGTAACATCAACAAGCTTTTTTATTAGGGTTTATATGATCACAATGAGAAAAGAACACCAGGCACAACAAATCTTCATGCAGCATCATGTAGATCTCCCACGAATTTGATAGAATCAACCATATTCTTTAATATCTTCATAAAATCCATCAATAGAACAAAGAAAGCAAAGGAATACACCATCTTTGAATGGAAATACATCACATAGTATTCATCTTCAATGTCTTCATAGTCTTCTCTCTCAATCTCTCATATACAATCACTCTGTTTTAGTAGATTTGGCTATCTCTGACTCTCTCTCTCTCTCCATCAATAATACATCATATCCTCACTATAATCTCTCATAATCACCCACAATAATCCTTCTTAGGTCGTGGATACCCCTCCCAAGTGGTATGTCTGATATGAAGAGTCACCAGAGCCACTATAGTGTCCTTTCATAGCTCACCACTATCACTGTCACTCCAGTCTTTACTTGAGTCTTCGGTAGCTACTTCTTTCACTTCTTTTAGCTCTTTTGCACTTGTATTCACCTCTTTCCAAGGCTAGAAAACTTTCCCAAGCTACACATACATTCTACAGAACACCTACAGAAGGTCTACAGAACAGTCACAGTACAGTACCAGAACAAAGACAGAACAGAGACAAAACAGAGACAGAAGCTCTACAGAAGATCTACAGAAGGTTACAGAAGGTCATCAAAACCTCATAACTCATACTCAAACCATTACAAACTCTCAAAAACTATTAAATAATCTTTTAAATTATCTCAATCTTCATCAATCATCAATCCATGCTTCATACAGAAGACAATCAGAACAAAACAGAAGCTATACAGAAGGTATACAGAACCAATCAAAACCTATCAGAACATCACAGAACCTCATATCTTCACTGAAAATCATCATGAACTTCCAAAAAATAATCAATATCATCCAAAACACTCTCAAACCACTTCCAAACCAATCAATCATCTCATAAAATTAACCATTCAGCTCTCAAAAACAACAAAAATTAGCCAAAAAATAAGTCATTTCAACACTCAACATTCAGATAGACTTTTTTAGTTTTGTATTTCCTAGCCCTAATGCCTCAAACATAAACTTGTAAACTCCTCAGTTATCCTTGTATTACAGTCTCTGTACACTTTGTGAGGTCCCTGCTACAGCCTCTAGGTGTCCATCATGTTTGTGGTACTCACACTTAGCCTTTTCTGCGACTGCCCCTGGAGTTTTTGCCATGTTTATGGTATGCCCACACTTTGCAGGTGTTGCTTTCACTAAAGCCTCTACACACTTTGTACTTTTGGTTGTGATTGAGGAGGGGTGTTGAGATATTTGCAATCACACCTACTTTAGTCCCTTTGTGAGAAGCTGTGAGGGTTCAGGACCAGAATCCCATATGCACAGTAGGAGAAAGTACCACCACTCAATTCCTATAAAGCATTGCACTTGCACTCTTTTTCTAATGCAATGATAGTACTCTTTTCTTTCCAGTAAAGTGTCATGTCACTGTCAATACACAAGATTGTGTTTATGAGTCCAAGTCTCAATCTTGGAACCTAATTCACTTGTGTACCAATTTGTCCTAGTTAGGGTCAATGTCTTCATAAGTTTCTTTTTCCTCTTTCAACCTCCATAGCTTCTTCATCTGCCATGCTCTAGATCCTGCGTATTTCACATATGTCTATAACCTCCGTCCGCCATAGCTAGCATAGCTCTAGATCTGTGTTTTTTAACATGGTATCAGAGCCATGGCTGAGCTAGGTAGCTAGTGAGCGTAGTCTTTCAACATCTCCTTCTCATTGCATACTCTAAATCCTTTCTATCTCATTCCTTTTCCCTTTGTACAAGCTATTTAACACCCATTGTTGTGTATGAGGTATTGTGTAGGAGGTGAGGAAGCTTAAGGAAGGAAGTGTTGCACTGCTAAGAAGATCTATTTGGAGTTCACATTGGAGGCATTGAGGTCCATTGTCATTTCCTTATCCTCAAGTTATCATTTGGGAGACAAGAGAGAAAGGCTACAACCATTGAAGGCAAGCTGTTGTTCAAAAACAAGCAAGGAAATAAAGGAAGAAGTGATTGGTAGAGACGGAGAAGAGAAAGGAGGTTTCAAAGGGTGCCCAAAGTTCCATAATCAAGAAATATGTCTACTTATGAGAGCAGAAAATAGGAGGAAGGAATATAACTCTAATTAACACTACTTATGTCTATTTCCTTTTGCTTGGGTGGTCATTAGTCGTAACTGGTGGGTCTTCCTAATTGGGCATTTTATGAAGGGGGAGGGGAGACCCATCTCGATTATAGTGCGCTCTATTCTGGTCAATCTCTCATGAACAAAGCCTGACAAAAACACTACCTTGGGGCTCAAGGAAATCACATCTCTCTTTCCTTGAAGGAGGAGAGGGGCTAGAGCTACCATCGTTGATGCCACAGATCACATCAAGAGGAGGAGATAGAAAACAGCGCTAGAAGTTGCCGTGTGGTTCATGATGCTCCAGAAGTTGTTGTGTAGTTCACGATAGATTATCATTCCTTTTCTAAACTAAAACCCTATTTACTAAGGTTAAAACTCTCCCCTCCTTTCAACCCCAAATCAATATAAAGCCCATTCACACCTCCTTCTTCAAAACAACTCCATTCAAATCAGTCTAATCATCTCACACTGCATCATCAAATTACATTCACACTATATGTGTCTCAACTTGGCTTGAACTAAAAGAACGGATTGTTAATACGCTTGACAATTAGTTATCAAAAATCCTAAGAGATTACTTGTGATTAAAATTTCTATTCTTGTAAGGGATTAGTCACTACCTGAGTATACTTGTGGTAAGACCTTCCCATATCCCAAAATCAAAATGATTTGCTTATACCATTCCATGTCAAGCCATGTACCCCAAATCCGCCGACAGATATCCAAAGAGAAATATGTTCATCTTGTATGCCAAAAACATTGCAACATCCATGCCAAAGGCCAATCCTATGTATGGCAAAGAAAGCTTGTCAAGAGAAAGCCATGTACCTATAAAGCACAAAGATCGTGTCAAGAAGGCTGGAGCAAAAAGCATGTACCACTCATCAACAAAAGGGATAAAGAACACAAAAAAGGAAAAGAGCATGAAGACAAAGACAACCAAGAAGACCCAGAAGATCGAGAAGACCAAAGGATGTCAAAGAAGCAAGCAGAAGATAAAGAAATTTCCGTTGCTAATAACAAAGAATTTCCCATAGTGGATCTCGTTAGTGGATCTTGTTTCCCATAGTGGATGTAAAAACCCTATCAAGATGTAAAGTTTCAAGCCTTAACTTGACTAGGCTGCCAAAGAGCTAGTCTCCTTGTCCATGTTTGCATGCAAGGGGAGCAAAAGCCAGCAAGGGTAGGAACTCATCATTTGAGGGGGGGTGTTGAGAATAGCAAATGATTCTTGTATGTATTCCCATAAAGGCTAGATGTGTGACCCAAAGAGGCTAGCCCATAAGTGGCTTTATGACAAAGATGTATGCTCTAGAAGCTCTAGGAAGAGTTGTCCAAAATCCCATAAGCACAGAGAGTAAAAGTGGTACTATCCAAAAAGCTATATAATCATATACTTGACACTCACTTCAAAGGATATAGAACAATCATTCTGTGTCACTCAAGATTGTGTTTATGAGTCCAAGTTAATCTATCTTGGAACCTAATTCACTTGAGTTATAATTCTTTATCTCAATCATGTTTTATGTCTATAACCTTTGTCCGCCATAGCTAGCATAGCTCTAGATCTGTGTTTTTTAACACCCAAGTATTATTGACTACACCTTTTTAACCATGAGCCAAAGCTTCCAAGCATCATGCTCTTCTTTCTTGATGATGCTTGGTTGCATGCTACACCTCTGTGTTTTTTTCATCATATGCCAACTTATTGGTAGTAGGGTCAACAAGTCAAGGCTATCCACATATGTGTTGATACTCCAAGTAGTCATGATGTGTCTTGATTCAAAATCACATAGTAGTGGAATTTCAATCTAGCTTCTCAATCTATTGCAAATACCACAATCCATAGATCATTGATGACCATTCATAGAGGATATACGTCAAATGGAACAATGGTGATGACAAAAATAAGTGGTGATAGATATCAACCCTCAACAAGCAGTACATCATTTTTGGAGGTTATGATTGTGATGATATATTGAAGACTAAGTGGCTAGGTTATTATATGAAAAAATGTCATGCAAATGAATAATAAAAGAAAGGTAATACCTTTAATGTAAATGAATAACTGAAGGGATATCAATGACCAAGATGTGTACCAAGTCAATGAGAGTTGGCTACTGCCAAAGAATCCTCATTGATTTCCACGAGCCATACACATGAAGTACCAACTATCATGTTACTATGTGAGAATACACATTATACAACCATAAGAGTTTTTTGGATAGATGGAGAGTCATCTAAGAGAAGTAATTCCAAGGACATAAATAAAAGCTCTCCTTTTCCAAAAAAGCAATACACAGAGGTAAAAGCCATGACCTCCAACATCATGCTAGCCATAGAATTGGGCCATATTGGCAACTATGTGTGGTATCAAATAAATTTCCACCCATTTTAAGGGCTCATGGTAGAGCTTCTAGATGGTCACAATAAATCCCAAAAGTTGTAAGGTAGCATCCCTCAACCCATGGTGCACATACCCACTGCAACCTCATCAACTGTGGTAGATATCATCTTGATCCGCTCTGTTTATGCCACAAGACGACTACAATTGATGAGTCATAGCAACGACAAAGTGCCTATTTAGATCCCTAACTTCAAGAAAAGGAGGAGAATGAAGGCCCAACGGCTGAGTGAGCCTGCGGATGTGAGGCCTTAAAAGGAGTTTCTCTTGTGTGTGTGTGTGGATCCAATCCATATCAAACAAGCTCAGAGATATGAACTTGCACTCTAGGCTTAAGAGTGCCTTCAAAAGTGAATGCACATACTAATCCTTTGAGCTTGTAGTGCAACTTTGTACCAAGTATTCAAGAAAATTAGTGAAGCCCACACATTGAAGGCAAGGAAGCCACACTAAAGGCTTCGCTATCAATGATGTTGTTGAGGCCACCTACTATTCATAAGCATCATACTAACATTGCAATTCAACCACAAAGCCTTGCAACTCACATTTACTAGCTTTAGTTCTTTGATCAAGCCTTTTGTTGCATTAGACAAGGCTTTGTTCCTTATCATGACAACATAAAATACAACCCAGAGTTGGTGGAGGGGCAAGAACTTGGGGAGGCTAGCAAGAATCTTGCATATGGATCTTGTAGTTTGTGATCCATGCAAGCAAAAAGAAATAATGGACATGTTGCTACTCAATAGCTCTTGTAATCTCTCGAAGAATTAATCTCACCAACTTCATCAAACAAATAATTACTTCCAACCTAAGACCACATCTTGGGGTGCCATTGAGCCAATATCTAACAAGTCTGACATATTGCTGATGTATCAAACACTACAATCGGAGCTAGTGTTGCTCGCAGTAGCAGTTGACCTATTTACATTAGTAGAATACAAACCTTGTGAGTAAAAAGGGGTTGCAAAACAAAATGAATTCAAAGTGTAATCCTAAATGGGCTTTTTCCCAAACCTGTACATTAGGAAAAATGCACAAAAAGGTAAAACTCCAATTGCAAAGGAAAGGAGTGTTAAGTTGTAATGCAATTGGGAGCAGCTCAATAGAAGTGGGAGGGAGAGTCTAGAGAGATGAATAGACACGTGTGGAAGATAGAGAGAGTCTAGAGAGACTAAGAAATGTACTAATAATGAGTTGAGAGAGAGAAAGTGGGGATTTAATGCAACAATGCCCCCATAGCCCCCATCATCATAGCCTAGATCCCCCCTCCCAAGCTTATATCCACCCCCTTCCATATTTCTACGGTTTGGAAAAATATTAATGGGGGCCTATCCCTACTATATACGCTTATGAAATCTTCAAAAATACCCCCTTTCCTTGCACTTACATAATTCCATAAGTTATCCACAGTGAACCTCTTGGAGCCATCAAACATAATTGTTCAAAACTTGAAGATAAAAGATAGCTCTCAGATTAAAAATTACATCAAATTGATGATGCACAATTGAGGCACGATCAGAGGAGTAGGAACTTACGCTATGCCTATATGTGTTGATGCTTGGAAATTCGATTCAACTACAAAAATTGAGTCAAACCACCATCACTTTAAGATTGAGCCTTTGTTGGCCTACTTCTTCTTTGACTTTTGTATCTTCAAAACCTTCTTCATGATCTTTTGCTCCTCCACAAGAGAGGCACAAATAATTCTATCCTAAATTGCCTTTGTAGAAAGTGTATTACCATAAGATCTATTAACCATCTTCTTGTGTTTACTAAGAGACGAGAACCTCTATACAGTAAGACACAAACATGACTTGATGTATGCGCTTGCCAATTATAGCACACTTGGGACTAGAGGCACATTTCTTGGCATATTGAAGAGCATGCCTCCTTCTTGGAGTGTTTACAATGCTCATTTTATTGGACTTGGTGGCATAGTTGTCGTATCGATGGTAGGTAAGATGTTGCATCACAATTCCTACCTATGGAAACTATGGAAACTCTTTGTGACTCTTGCACCGGCTCTCTTGGACAAATGCACTACTAAAACTCTCTCTCTCTCTCTCTCTCTCTCTCTCTCTCTCTCTCTCTCTCTCTCTCTCTCTCTCTCTCTCTCTCTCTCTCTCTCTCTCTCTCTCTCTCTCTCTCTCTCTCTCTCTCTCTCTCTCTCTCTCTCTCTCTCTCTCTCTCTCTCTCTCTCTCTCTCTCTCTCTCTCTCTCTTTGTGTGTGTGTGTGTGTGTGTGCGTGCGTGCGTGCGTGCGTGCGTGCGTGCGTGTGTGTGTGTGTGTGTGTGTGTGTGTGTGTGTGTGTGTGTGTGTGTGTGTGTGTGTGTGTGTGTATGTGACAATCTCTAGTTCCTTAGTCAAAACCTTATACCCCAAAGTTCAAATTTGTCTCCTCCCCCCCCCCCCCCCCGCCCCCCGCCCCAAACCCCATAAACTAGTACCCCATACCCTCTTGGATTGTTAATCTTACAAGGAAATTAATAGGGGTATACATTCATGTCCTTGAACAAATTACCTTCCCTTGCACTTATGTGATTCCATAAGTTTCACATTGTGAATTGTGATCCAATGTTTGAAAGTGCTTACCTTTAATACATAAAGTTGAGAAAAATTATAACACATCGTGCTTACCTTCTTGTTGGTCCAATTGGCCCACAATTGCAAGGGATATCTCAGGTGCTCCTTTCATAAGAACTCTAGGTCTTTATATCCCATTCCAATGACTATGTTCTCAAGAAAATGCAAGTAATGGAAGAGAAGAGTTAATCATCTTCCTATGCTTGTTAGGTAGCAATAAATGTTTATTGATCTAATTGTAGCCTTCCTCATGCTTGAAGCAAAATTGTAGACCATTATCTAGTTTTTTCTACTAAATATAAGCCTAAAGCATTGCACCAAATGTAATAACATCATAATTACGCAACTAACTCCACACCTTTTCAACTTCCATAGTAAGCCCACACTTGCTTATAGGGGCACTTCCAACAAACATGTGTGAAAGAAAGCCCTTCCTCTTTTGGCTTGAGAATATAATGCTTGCCAATGTGTAAAAGGACTATGGTCCTTGCCACTAGCTCTTGAACAACACATGCCTAAGAAAATTATAGTTTGGGTTTTGTGGTCGAGCTAAGTCCCCTCTCCGTCTCATTGATGGTTAGTGTCTTTCCCTCCATATCCATAGAAAAAATGCAGTTCCTCTTCAAAGAGAAACAAGAAGCAAGCCGACTCACTTGGCTACCATACACCAATATAGCCTACATTGAAGAAGACAACTATATATATAGTAGCATGCAACAACAAACTAGCCAAGCACACTATATCAACTTCTACCAATGTAACTCAAAACATCTCTCTCTCTCTCTCTCTCTCTCTCTCTCTCTCTCTCTCTCTCTCTCTCTCTCTCTCTCTCTCTCTCTCTCTCTCTCTCTCTCTCTCTCTCTCTCTCTCTCTCTCTCTCTCTCTCTCTCTCTCTCTCTCTCTCTCTCTCTCTCTCTCTCTCTGTGTGCTTACATGCAAGTCAAATCACCATGTATATATTGACACTATCAAGTTAAACTAAGTGTGTTTACTTAGGCTCCAAAATATTCCAACTTGGAAAAGTTCTCATAACACCCTCAAAAACAAGGGTAATACACTTAGTCATTGAGATTCATTATATCCTTTTATACAAAATTCATGTCAATTTTAGATATTAATGTACCCTTTTGTAGGAAACCTATATATTAAATATAAAAAACCCCTTATGTAAATAAATTTATACATTTTAAAATGTTTCCTTCTATGAATGTAGATTTATAAGTTTATCTTTTTTAATATTCCCTTTTTTTTAACTCACATGACACACATTTCTACA
Organism: Lygodium microphyllum; assembly: GCF_053477565.2. Classification (NCBI taxonomy): domain Eukaryota; kingdom Viridiplantae; phylum Streptophyta; class Polypodiopsida; order Schizaeales; family Lygodiaceae; genus Lygodium; species Lygodium microphyllum. The sequence goes on along the minus strand of NC_141143.1, from coordinate 5,566,777 downwards.
CATAGTGACCCCCCCCCAAGCATGTGCCTAGCCGCCCCCATGTATTAGTTACACTGACAATACCAGCATACTCACACACCTGTACATTGCAGGTGGTAGCAGGTGCCCATCACTATCACTTCATTCTTTACTCTTTTAGTGACATTTGAATAAAGGAAAGGCTAGTTACACATTGTGATTGTTGGAGTTTCCACATCTTGTGTGTGTCCCTCTATTACTCTTGCTCTTTCTACCATAGCTCTTGCTTCCTCTCTGTGCTTCCACTTCAGGGCTCACTCCCTTGAAATGGTACCAGAGCCACCTTTCCCAAGAGCTCAAGCGCCCGAACCAACATTGCTTCAACTTTTGGAGAAAAGCTTCAACTCATGGTTTCAATGGCACCGATGGATTCTGCACCCCCAAGGCATGCATTGAACTCCATCTTCTTCCCAGCTTCTTCCCCCTTCTTGAGGGCTTGACATAGGGCCTTGCTAGAGGCCATTAAGCATTACCACAAGGCCTACTGAGGCCAGCACCTAAGGCATCCCCTTCAGCAGCAACCCACGTGATTACGCCTATTTGGATAGCTCTCAAGATCAACCACCATTATTCATAGTCTGTGACAATTTGCTATCATACAGTTCAGGCTAGCCCTTCGCTCATTGTCTGGAGGTCACTTATACTTGTTGGGATATCTATTTGATATTGGATCATCTGGGGATGTTATGCCAAAGTAATCCAACTCCATGGGACTAATTTGAATACTATTTTGCTTAGTTTTATAGAGGTTTTTCATTGTTGTAATAAGCAGGGTTGAAGCGCATTTGGTCAGTGGAATACATGCCTATTGCTTCTTGGGTGCTTACTGACTACTTGGGTTGATATATCGATGCTTATAGTTCATGTTACATGATTTTTCATTCTTTCAGCTTGCTTTTGAGCTGAGATTGAGCTTTGAATCTTGACATTGGCTATCATTCATTGTTATGTATAGCTATTTGATGCTCCAATAAGAGCTTTGCAAGTTACTTGGGTTGGATGCTCTCGGATATATACTACTTGGACCTTGGATGTATAGATGCCTTCCAAATGATGTTTTGATCTTTTTTTGCTTGACTGGGAGCCACTACTTGACCCTTGGATATTACATTGAGCATTTGGTTATGCCATTGAGCTTGAGGATTTTCCAATGAGACCATGGGACTTGGTGACATGTACATGCTCTTGTCATGCTTTATATATGGACTTTATGCTTAGTGGGTTGATGTATCGTTCCTCTTGGGCCAGCACCTATCTCTGCCACAATGATGTTGTCAATGATGTATGCATATTGGTTGGTTATGTATTGAGCTTGTGTTACATTACTCAATATGTTATGCCTTTGATTGGTCTCTTGGTTTACCCATGAGATCCACTCTATACATGATGGTTATGCCTATGGGATGTATCTCAGTCTAATAGACTAATCCTTTGACAGTTCCCAGTGCTAGTCGCATATTCACTCACTACTAGTTGGAGCTATTCCCTTGCAGTTGCAGTTTGTCTTGTATCAGTGATTGCCCATCTTTGGCATTGATTTCTTATTACTGTTATACTTCATTTTCAGCATGTTGTAATTGCAGTTTACTCCACTATTTATGCAAGTAGTCATCTTCATTTGCTAGTTCTTTACATTGAGTTTGTGGACAGTTCATTACTTGGTCAATTCCTCCCTTTATTTATAGCTTGATTTAGCTGTGGTTTTAGGGCTATCTTGTAGTAATTATAGTAGCCTGCTTTGATAGTTTGTGCACTTGTTTGCCTTCATTATGTGGATGGTGGCTCGATTGATAGTACTATATTTAATATTGACAACATGGATGGAACCAACTACAACTACTCTACGGCCCAAATTTGACAAGTTTTAGTATAGAAAATGCAAGTTAAGCCTTTGGAACATAAGGGTTTCAAGCCCAAACTTATTGATGTAGAGGATTGGGCTAAATTAGATGAGCTATGTAAGTCCACTATCATATTGTCCCTCTCTAAGCAGATGTTTTGAAATGTTGTCTTTGATGGGTTGTCTACATGGGAATTATGGAAAACGATTCGCAATGTCTATGACTAGCAAAGCCCCGCTTCTCCAATGTATTGGTTGAAGCAACTCATGGACCTTTGTATGAAGGAGGGCACTTCTATATCAACTCACTTAAATGAGTTTCATTCCATTATCAGTAATTTGTATTCACACGGGATTGAATTCAAGGGTACTCTACTCCCCTTGTTCCTCTTAGTTACACTACCTGAATCATGGGATACATTTGGTACTGCTATGTGTACCAACATGCCTACTCATGGGTACCAGTTGTTGCAAGATGTAGAGGGTGCGCTCTTGACTACTGAAGAGGTTAACAAAAAGAATATCGATGCTTCCCACACCTCTCATACTTTGACAGTTAGAGGCAATAATGCTTTAACTAAATAGATTAACAAAAAGAATGTTGATGCTTTCCACACCTCTCATGCTTTGACAATTAGAGGCAATAATCGTAGGAGTGGTAATACCCACTGTGGAAGAGATTCTCAACAGTCTTGCTCTCAGTCACATGGACAATCTCATATAACTCTCATGGCCGTTAGTCCTCATTCACTTATCATTACTATGGGAAAACCAGACATATTTGATCGTAGTGCCATAAAAATGTGCAAAGACAAGTGCAAGGAAAAGGGCAAGGATAAAGTACAGGACAAAAATGATAATCCCAACATTGTTGCTAGTAGCAAGTCAACATACGTTAAGATTGAAGAGATTAACATTGTGTAGACTGATTCTGATGATGATTTCATACTTGCAGCTTCTTCTCTTGATACTTCACAGCTAATTGATGCTTTGTCAGGGTATACTCAATGTTAGCTTATAGATTTAGGGGCTTTCTTTCATGTGACCCCTCACAGAGATTGGTTTCACTCCTATCGTAGTATGACTAGATCTGTCCATTTGGGTAATGACCTCGCATTGGAGATAGTTGGTATTGGTAATGTCTAGTTGTAGTTTGATTTAGATTGCATGTTTACTCTTCATGATGTACGTCATATATTGGGTCTCACATGAAGAGCCTTATCTCTATTGGCACTTTGGATGATGCATGCTATGTTGTTTCATTTGGTGATTCCTCATGGAAGATTACCCATGGGAATCTTGTCATTGCACGTGGTGCTAAGTCCAATACTCTCTACCCCTTGCTTGTATCTGGGTCAGTTGACTCTATTTTAGTAGTGGATGCAATTCCATATGTATCTTTGTGGCATCATCGCCTTGGGCACATGTCCTTGAAGGGAATAAAATTGCTTACCCCTTTGCAATATCTTCCATCCCTTAACTATAAGTGTTTTGAGTCTTGTGATCATTGTTTATATGGTTGGCAAACATGTAATACACATAAAAAGTCTAGTATGACACACATGGGTGAGCCATTGGCTCGTGTTCACTTGGATGTATGTGGTCCCATGCCTTGCAAGGAAGTCATTAGGTGGCACAAAGTATTTCATTACTTTCATTGATGACTATACACATAAGGTCTAGGCATATCCTATTAATCAAAAATCAGAAGACTTGGCTACTTTTCAATGTTTGCTTGCTTTACTTGAGAACCAGTCTGGGTATAGACCGAAATGCCTTGGGTCAAATAATGGGGATGAGTATGTCTGTAAATCCTTTGAGAAATTTCGTGATGAGAGGGGTGTTAAGCATCAGTTGATTGCCCCATACACCCCACCCAAGAATGATATGGATGAGTGCATGAATAGAACAATTCAGGAGCGAGTTCATAGTATGCTTAGCTAGGTGCAAGCTTACCACAGCATGGGTAATCTTCCATCATTTGCTCATTTGTGTATCTTTGGTTGTGAGGCTTACGGCCATGTACCTAAGGACAAGTGCAATAAGCTAGATCCTAAGTCTAGGAAATGCATCTTTCTTGGTTACGGAGATGCATGTGAGATGGGCTATCTCCTATGTGATCCGTAGGCTCAGAAGATGATCCACAACCATAATGTTGTTTTCCACAATGAGAAAATGCATAAACAATCTAGGAATGTCTTGAGGTATGCATGGTGATATTTCAAGAGGAGCATCCTGCTATTGTACAACTAGCTAGACAGCCTGCAACAATGGCCCAAGTTCCTAATGCTCCATAGGATCTACGGGCCCCACAACTTATCTTGAGGCGATCTACTAGAGATAAACAACAACCTGTGTGGTTTGAGTCCTCTATGGATTATGTTATGGTGACAAATACTGGTGAGTCTCTTACTTGTGAGATGAGGCCATGCGCAGAGGTGATAGTCACTCTTGGGAGAGGGCCACACAGTCAAAGTATGACTCACTGCAAAAAAATCATGTGTGGGATTTCATTTATTTACCTACTAGTGGCAAGCATGCTTTGCCGTGCAAGTGGGTGTACAAGTTGAAAAGTGCCCCTGGGACGCCCCAAGCCAGGATACAAGGCCAAATTAGTTGCTAAAGGCTTCAAGCAAAAACATGGTGTAGACTTTGATGAAGTTTTTTTTCTTGTTGTGAAGATGACTACCATATGCTTGGTACTAGCTTTGGTTATTGTGCTTGACTTGGATCTTTATCAACTGGATGTCAAGACGGCTTTTCTTCATGGAGACTTGCATGATGAGATTTACATGGAGCAACCTAAGGGCTTTGTAGAACATGGCAAGGAACACCTAGTGTATAGATTGAAAAAGAGCCTTTATGGCCTTAAACAGGCACCTAGGGGATGGTATCACAAGTTTGATGTATTTATGCATTCACAAGGATATTCCCGCAGTGATATGGATCTGTGTTTATATACGAAGAAGGCTCATGATGGCCGCAATATTATTTTGATCCTCTACGTAGATGATATGTTGATTGCCGAAGTGCTCATGATGAGCTAGATGCCTTGAAAGATTTACTCAAGAAGAGCCTTGAGATGAAGGACATGGGACAAGTCTCATATATTCTTGGGATGTGCATTATGCTTGATCCCTCTTAAGGGGCTCCTCTACTTGTCACAAGAGTACATCCAGAAGATCCTTGAGCAATTTCATTTGTAGGATGTTAAGCCTATTGGCTATCCTTTACCTTCTCACATGAAGGTTAGTCAGGCCAATTGTCTGTAGTCTACTAATGAGCAGAAGGTTGAGATGGCCACGATCCCTTATGCATTCGTAGTGGGCACTTTGATGTATGCTATGATAGCCACTCGTCCTGACATAGCATTTGCAGTGGGAGTTATTACATGCTATATGGCTACACCTAATAGACGGCATTAGGATGCTATCAAGAGTACCATGAGGTACCTCAAGGACATAGCAGCTATGTACATCTATTATGGTGGCTAGGATACAAGAGTCATGGGATACACTAACTCTAATTATGCAAGACATGCAGACGCTAGAAAATCCACCTTTGGCTATGTCTTCACCTTTGTTGGAGAGGTATTGTCTCTTGGTTGTCCTCTCTCCTACGGAGGCAAAGTATATTGTAGCCATTGAGGCTTGCAAGGAGGCTCTCTAGTTAGGCCTTCTGGTGGCAGACCTTGGCATTACTGATGTGGTCCCTACATTGCATTCGAATTCTATGAGTGCCATTTAGTTGGCCAAGAATCTGATCTTCCATGCAAAGATGAAGCACATTGAGATGTGTTACTACTATATTTGAGAGGTCATTGGAGAATGAGTCCATTGAGTTTGTTAAGATATCAACTAACCAAAATATTGTAGATCTGCTCACTAAAAGTCTCTCAGTGGAGCATTTTTCCTTCCTTAGAAAGTTGATGGGCATTGGATGAGATGACGTCTTTTCTCATCTTATTGTACTTATGTACATTTATAATTTGCCACCTCTTTTTCTTGTTCTCTCCTCACTAGGGGCACATTCGCCTTTAAGTGGGAGGTTGTTTGTTGGGGGGGGGGGGGGGGGGGGGGTTGGGGGAGTAAAGGTACCTTTGCTGCCTAGTCGCCCATGTATTGGTTACACTCAATACTTGCATAACTGCACACATGTACACTACATGTGGCAGACGCCCATCACTGTCACTTCATTCTTTATTCTTTCAGTAACATTTGAATAAAGGGAAGGCCGATCACACATTGTGACCGTTGGAGGTCCTCTCTCTCTCTCTCTTGCTCTCTCTCTCCATGCTTCCACTTTAGGGCTCATTCCCTTCAATTTATTATCGGACAACAAACATGATCTCATGAGTGCAAAGTCTTTCGATTCAATTGACCACTCTTGTATTGGGTATTGAACTTCATGGACATTGTAATAACTTTTGCAAGTATAGCGTGCAATTAAACCACCATGTCTTTTGAAGGGTTTGTGTTTTAAGATATGGTAGCCAATAGATTGGGCAATGCCCTAGCAATGGTAATCTAATAGATTTGCAAGGGAATGTGTTTGCAAAAATGTAAACTAGCCCATCCAATAGGATGTACCTAAATGTGTCCACCCAACTAGGCTTTCAAGCTAGGATGTGACCCGATTTAGCATGTTATTACTCGTGATAATGCAAATTCAACACCCATGGTTGAAACTAATGATCAAAAAATTGGTAATTCAAGTCATCCTAGTTTCTTGTAGCGACTTGTGCATGACACCTCACTTCTAAGGACAAAGAAAAGATTATGAAAAGGTAGACAACCGGTAAATTTTGAGACTTTGGAGGTATGCATAAAAATTAAAACCATTGTCTTTTGTCAAGCAATTTGACTTTTTTTTTAAATATTTAGGGAAAGGCACAAACAGATTAACTATCTTTCAAGCACGAATTTTGCCATACGTGACCCATTAACTCTTGTTAGCTGGAAGTGAAGATTGCATGGAAACTATTGATGCCATTGGAGTACAACAAAATGTTTTGGGATGCCTTACTACACAAGCTTTTACAAGGACCTTAACATGGAAGAACAAATACAAAAGTATCACGATGATTTGCGAACCTAAGCTGATTCATTTCCAAGGATCTATCATCAGCTATAAAGACTAGCAAAAGACTAAAAGAAATATTTCAATGGTGGTAAGAACATAGCAAACATGTAGTGTGGATGGAACGAAGCAATTCTAAAACACTAGAGTACACTGATACTTTGTGGACTGCCAACAAGTGCTTCAACTATGGAGAGAAGGGCACATAGCATTGTAAAATTATGGCGCAAATAGACATTGAGGAAAGAAACAAGAGTGCACATCAAATTAGAGAAGAATTGAGATTATTTTGATTGCTCATAAAGTGATACAAGGATGGTTCTATCCACAGTACTGCACATCAAATTAGAGAAGAATTGAGATTATTTTGATTGCTCATAAAGTGATACAAGGATGGTTCTATCCACAGTACTCACCTTCTTCCACATCTGTATGAGGTCAATATAAGGGCATATACATACATTAAGTGTTGTACTCTCTATAACTATTTGTCAAGCCTTTCATTTGCTAGTTTTCCTCTAATCTTGGTCATTTTTCTTGTTGCTTCTGCTTAGGCCACTCTTGTAAGAGTAGTAGACTCTACCATTACTTATTGCAATCTCAAAATACATCCTTCAATCATGGCCAATTATGAATTGAATACGCAAAGCAAAAAGATACTTTGAGCATACATTAAGCATCTTATCTTGCATTCCATTATTCTATAAGCATGATCATTTTTATTGTTGCATTCACTTAGGCTACTCTCCAAAGAGGACTCGACACTACCATTGCTTATTGCAATTGAAAGACCTCCTTCAATCATGCCCAATTATGACTTTAAGATGCAAAGTAGACATTTCAACGGTGGTGATGATTCCACCTATGGTAAATATTCATAAAGTACAATATAAGGTAATGGAAAAAAGGCTATCTGCCTATTGTCAAACATACACAAACCATTAACACCTAATCCAAAGGAGGCAGAAGATGGTGAGAGGACCCAAGCAATCATCATGCTACATCTTAATTAGTTACTTATTCCTCATGTAGATTCGATTACCATTGCCAAAGCCAATAGGAATGAGCTAGAGAAGCTTTAAGTAGGGGACAAAAACTCCACTCTCTTATAATAGGATTCTAGAGCCTTGCCCATAGAAAGGAGAAGACCTTGGAGCATTCACCAAGAGAGAGTTTTGTCGCACAACTTCCACATGCAAAAATGAGGGGCATCTTAATTAGTTACTTATTCCTCATGTAGATTCGATTACCATTGCCAAAGCCAATAGGAATGAGTGAGAGAAGCTTTAAGTAGGGGACAAAAACTCCACTCTCTCTAATAATAGGATTCTATAGCCTTGCCCATAGAAAGGAGAAGACCTTGGAGCATTCACCGAGAGACAGTTTTGTCACAAAACTTCCACATGCAAAAATGAGGGGCAACCCTTCGAGACTTTTGATTAACCCTTCTACATCTAGAGATCAAATGCTCATGTATACCATTGTCATGAAGTGCTCCATAAAAAGAGCATCTTATTGATTATTTATTGAAACAAGTATATCCCAACAAAATGAAATGTGATCTATACATTTAAAAGTATATATTACTAGTAAGTATACACAATCATCAAAGGACAAGGAGGCTTAACTTTGCTAAAACATCTATAGATCCAAGCTTCATTTGGATCTGGTGTCCTCAATCTCCATCCATGAGAGCAACTAGAGATAGGTACTTGAGCATTGCAAATCAGTGAGTGATTATATTGGATTGGCCTACAAAGGGCTGATTTTGGAAAGCTAATGGCCAAGGATTTTTAAGCGAAGTAACTATTATACACGCAATTCAGTATTGATAAGAAATACCACGAGAGGGGCCAAACCTTGGGATCAACATTTCTTCATGTCCGAGTATAACGGCATTCTAGCTCCATTGTTGTTTTGTTTCTCTATTCATGTTTAGGATTTGCAAAAAATAGTTCATTGCCTATTGATTTTTCAGAGGCCAGTTTCACTATAAAACCTTCAAAGTATCCTGATTCAACTTATGTTACCAAACCCACTCCATATGTAGACAAAATATGCATTACAATTACTCAAAACATGTACCTATTAACTTTTGTTGTTTGAAACATTGCTAGGAATGACTTATGGTCATAAGATGGCCAAAACGGAAGAGAGCATAAGCTCCTCCATCTACATATAGCATAGCAGTTAAGTTCACTTTTCTAACATGCCAGATTTCAGTGGAAAAGTTGCATGAGGATTAGGCTTATTACTTCCAAGTTACCATCAAAAAAAGACTCCTATACATACAAAGGTGTAGAAATATACATGCGTGTTTATGGACTATTTACAGACAAATCTGGTGCCATCAATCTTCCTGGTGCAGATTCAAAAGGAGCATTGTGTTACTTTAATGAGACATAGTCCCACCATCTGTTGTCACTTGCTTCAGCAGTTCCTGTGAATCAGCATCCAATGAACTTGCCCGTGTGAACCGCTTAATCATCTCTAGAGATGCCATAGGTTGATCCATAGGTACCATATGGCCAGCATCATGGACCTGATAAAAGTATATTGACATCACACAAAAGCCCAAAGACAATGATCTATAAATGAAGAGTTGAACACACCAAGCATAAAATAAAGCATCATAATATTACCTTGAGAAAAGTAAGTGGACCATAATTTGTAACAATTCCAGCCTCCTCACCATCAACAGTGAAAGGTTTAGACGGGGCCATTGAATAGCTCTGTTTACCAGACCATTCAATAGCAGAAACCCACCTCGAGTTGCCTGTAATAAAAGAAAAATGAATACGCATAACATGGTGTGAAAAGCCGGTGGTATGCTAGATAACAGCTCAGTCACAATGGACGTAACCATTGAGCTTCAAAACATTACATTTCGATGCACAGTCCCACTGCAGGATGCGTATACTTTGGTAGTTGAAATTGACCACTGACAGTTTCAGGGTGCCTGAGGTTAGTCTAAACCTCGGCTTAAACTTGCGGCTGCTTGACACTAACATATACTGTATGATTAACTGACATTATGACTCACATGCAGCAGATTCGAGGGCCAAATAAGCCATTGACCTTAGGTATGTTACATCCCAAACATTCTGACACTTGAATCCCATAACAATAAAGTCATCAAGATTGCTCTTTTTGTGGGCCAATATTTAAAGCAACTATAAGGCAATACTTGAAACAAAAATAAAGAGAAAATTTTACCTAACCAATTGCAGATGAGATCGTATTCTCCTGCATAGACAAGGAGCTTGATTCCATCTTCAAGTAATGCTGGTATACCAGTTTCCAGATTTCGCATCCAATCAACCAGCATCATTTCATAAACCAATGGACTGCATGAGACGAACTTCCTCCTACCAACTCCCAAAGCCTCTTTTACTGATTTCTGATTGAGAAAAGTCTCCATGTTTGAAAAATCGTAGCACAGATTCCCAGTGCATTCCTTTCTAATATCATAATACTGCAAGAAAAGAAGCTCGTTATTTCAAGAAATTTGACTTAGAAACAAGATGTTCCAGACACCTGACATGTAATGGCTGCTTTAATACTGACAAAAGACGTCAATGCTTCCTATCTAATCATAGATCAAACTTGTAGCCAGCCATCAGAACTCAGGGGAATTCTTTAAATGCCTTGCAACAAATACACTTCACCAAATACTCCAGCAATGGAGAAAACAGAGAAAATGCTGAAATCAGCGAGTAAAGTCCCCCTCATAAACTACAAAAAAATTAGTTCAATCAACCCTCAATTACTGGCCAATTCATACAGCCCCATAAAAACAAACTCAAAGTCTCGTTGAGCATTCATACTACCCAACCCTATTCAAAGGATCTAGGGAAGCCAAATTTCATATTGCATCTATCCCACAACTCCACACTTCAGCTTAGTGACCACCCTGTCACCAAGCCATGTCTTCTCCATCCCTGACCTCCATAGAGGCAAAATGCTGCTGTTTCTGCCCTAGTGATCAATCCTGCTGGCCCTAAACATCTCTTCTGCTGCACACTGCTTCCCTGCCTCAAAATGCAGGAGTTTGCTGCTATACAACTTACATTCTTTCCTTCATTTATAGCATTCATTCATTCACTTAAGAGTTCTCTCTCTTCTCTGTTTGTGTTTGTTTTTTTGTGTTTTGCGTATTATGTTTTGTGTTTAGGGTTTGCATAACTGCTTGAGTTATTGTGTTTTAATTGTGTTTGTACATTCTAAGTTTTCTCAGTGCAAACCCTGGTAAATTTTCACATATATCAAAGCCGGTACTCTTTTAAAGAGTATCCTATGGTATTGTGGATGCTTGGTTTTGTTCACACGTAACCATTTCACAATGTCTCAAACTCCTTCCTCTTGAGATCCCAAGATATCTTATCAAGCTTCTCCATCACTCGAGGCCCTAAGGAGGTATTATGAACTTGACAAGGAAGATGACACTTCACCTTCACTTTCTTCTCCTTTTCCTAGCTTCATGACAAATGAGGAGTTTGATAAATTCATGCACACCAAGTATGGTCCAACTTACCTCCCTCCTACCAACTTTCCTACGAAATTCAGACCCAGGTGAGGCTGGCCACCCCTGCCATCAAGGAGGACATACGGCATTTGGGACAATAGGCAAACCATCTTCTTCGACTCAACCAAGCCCAGTGTCAAGTTCATATAAACCCTTTGAGTCATATGGATCAAAACCCTCTCCTATTTCTCCTTTTGGTATGCAAGATCCAAATAATTTTCAATATGTCAATTTTAATCGAGGAGTCTAGACATAGATATGCATCTATAAGTATACCTAGAACTATATCTTCTACTTCTTTTGAGCATGGAGTTGGCACTTCTCTTTCACACTTTCCTACCGTCCCACCCACATCTCCCAAATCTCTTTCTTTTGCATTCAGTAATCTAGGATTGCACTCCACTTTTGCATCTAGTACACTAGGAGTTGGGTCTTCCATCTCTACTCCTCTAAGTTTCTTCTCTTTCTCTACACCCCATGTCACCTATCCTCAAGTGAATGTCACTTTGCACCCTAGTACATCGTTAGGGGGAATCCACACCTACAAGTGAGCACATCTATTTACCCTAGGACAACAGTGTTGGGTATCCCCCTCACTTCCCCCAAACACTCACCTCTCGGCCTCTCACATGCAAGGATTTCCATCCTCTGCTTATGGTGTGCCATCACACACTCCATGTGTCACTCCTATACAAGGATCTCCACCTTCTGCTCCACGTGTCCCTATCCCTCCTCCATGGGATACTCATGCGATCACCATATCTATGCCTACTCAATCCATTCCCACTTTTGGATCCACTATGCATACTTCACACATACATAGTGGGCACTTTGGGATTCATTCCCAATTGTACTTCAGCCCACTGCCCCACCCTACCCACCTTTCCCATCCTACAACACTACCACTCCTGTCGCTACAGCCAAGAATGTCTTCACATATAAGACTCGTTTTAACGAGTCGAATTTCACCACTTGGTCAAAGTTCATGCAACAAGTGCTTGAATTTCAGGATCTTTGGGACCTAGTTGTTGGTCTAAGGCCTATGCCAAACCCTCGACTAGCTCACCATGATCACATCTGTCAATGGAGAGCCTCCAATGCCATAGCTAATATTGAGCTCATGCAAGGGTTGCTTCTTGACTTCCACCCTCAAATACAATATTTTCCCTTCACATCTGATCGTTGGAGTCATCTCATTGACCACTATGCGGCATGAGATCGCACTCGAACTATCCATCTCGATTTTGAGCTTCAAGAATTTTCCATTAAGGAAGGGGATGACATGAAAGTCAAGCTAGCCGAATATTCACAATACTCATCACTGAGTTTGCCACTAGTAGCTCACCAAAGTTAGATGACAATCAAGTCACATTCTTTTTTAACAAGCTCAAAGAAAAGTATTTCCACTTCATCCATCGCATCATCTCATTGCCTCGTATTTCCACTTCATCCATCGCATCATCTCATTGCCTCGATTGCCAACCTTCTATGAGTTCGAATGTCAATTCTTGTGTTATTCAAGACCACACAATCAAGTCCACATGAAGTCCTCCCCACATTCTTATTTAGAGAGGGGTTTGATTGCCTCTTCTTCGCAAGCAAAAACCAAAGGTAGCAAGACCTCTCAAGTCACGAAGGCAACTAACAAAAAGGGTGACATCCCTTTCTCCAACGGAACCAAAGAACCTAAACCCATCTAGCAATGACTTCCTAAAAAGAATAGATCAAGCACACACTACCAGAGATCGGTCCATGTGGCAAGGAGTGTCGTACTAAGGCCCTGGGTCTTCCTCCTAAGAAGCCTCAACAAACCTCTACGACTACATCCCCTCCTACTAGACAATCCATTGGGGCTATGTCTCCTCCTACTACCCCATCTACTCCTCCAGCCTAAGGTCTGCTAGACATTTGGCATGCGGACAGCCTCCCCTCCTACTAGATAATCCAATGGGGCTACACCTCTTGCTATTGCCCCATCTACTCCTGCCCCAACGTCTACTAGACATATGGCATGTAGACAATCTCGACAACCTATATCTTTTAGTACTCCTGAAGGATTAGTTGATTGGTCTACTAGCTCCTCACCCATTGCACTCTTTGCATCCATTCCTAAGTCATCCTCTACACCTCCATCTTGAACCCTTTCTCCACCTCGTCAAGGGTTTCATTGGTAAAGACCCACATATAGAAGCACGTGATAACTGCATTCACTCATAAATACACACTCATTACATTGTTTTTTCATTTAGCTCTCATTTTTCATTTTGTTTTGCTTTGGAGCATCTCACTATTGACCTTTGTTTTGCAAATACTTATCTCTTTTACAAGGTTTTGTATTTCAATGTAGGGTAGGAGATTTGCTCTTCTACCACCATGGAAGCTTCCCAAGGCGAATCATGTAGCATCTCTCTTATTGCTATCATGGTAGTGACTTCTACCCTGCTCTTCCAATAAGGGTGCTTCATCCTCATCTTCATCTTCATCATCATGGTTCTTGGCACCACGTGAAGACTGACATCAAGCTCCTCTCCCTCCTTCGGCACCAATATCCAGGGTTGAGAGGGGATGACATACATATATAGCATTTTAGAATGTATACATGTGATATGGTGGGTATGCCTCTACATACATGTATTTTCCATTGTAGAAAAATTGCATGTGTAATGTGGGCTGATTTGATGACTTCATACAAGAGTATACTGAACTTGAATACGTATGTGTTACAAATGAAGAAGTCCTTGGAAGAAATCTGAAAAACTCACCCACCAAAAAAAAAAAAAAAAAACCCACTAGAATGCATCCTACGTGTCCCAAGTATAAATACATTTTATTCTTTGTGTACCAACACAATGACTGGTACACTCATATCGAATCGTACTTTCACTCTACACTCTCTCTTCAGCAATCACACTCTCACGCTCACTCCTCTCGAACTTCTGTCACTCTCAGCTGAGCTCCAACAACTGGTATCAAAGCTTACGGTACAAGATCGCCAGGCGTACAAGCGGCTGGAGTTCATCTCAAGCAGGGAGACGGTTGGAGTTCGTGTCCAACAAGGAGTCGGCTAGATTTCGTGACCAAACTAGAGTTAGGTGCCACAAACTGCTGACCAGCATGACCAGCATGGACTAGCGGGCAACAGCGAGCATACATAGGCGCAACGAGTAGGGGGCAGCAGGCGCAATGTGCTGCAGGGACCAATGGATGGGCGTGAGACAAGGCGCGCGTGGGACGGACATCAACGGGCTGTCAGTCACGCGAGGTCAACAGACCTCCCCCTCCCCGTTTTTTTTTTTTTTTTTTTTGAATTTCTCATAACCTCAATTATTCCCTTCCTTTGACGGGGTTCACACATTGGAAGCACAGTCTTTAAATCTGTGCAAATTTGAGCCCGAAAATTTGGGGGTTTTCCCAGATTTGATTCTATTTGTGCGTAGCAATGACGTTTGTGTCAAAAATTGCAAACATTGTACGTGTTGACCTCAATCAAATTGGAGATTTTGCCAATTTTGTTGGAATTTTGCTCTTTCGAGTAAAATTTCCTGACATTGGACCCAAAAAATTGGGCCTTTTCATATTTTGATGAAATTTTGCTCAACTGTGTCAGATTGGCTGACATTTATGCTCTATTGGACCTAGAATTTTGGGGTTTTGTGCAAAATTTGGTAAATTTCTGCAGTATTTGCCCGTGTGGTGGCTGATTCATGTACAAACAGCAAAGATTTATTACTATTTGAGGAAGAACAGCATGGTGTTTGCTGGTTCAGCTTGTGCTTTTGCATTTCAGGGGCATTTACTCTTGTGTTTGTGATAAAATGGCTGCAACTTCTTCCACTTCAAACATCAAGAGTTTGATGGAAATCAAACGGTTTGATGGTCATGGCTTTGACCTTTGGAAAGACCGTTTGCATGGCATTTTGTTCCTAAAGGATTGTGAGGATGCTTTGCAGGAAGATAAACCCGCACTAATGTCTGATGCAGATTAGGCCAGAGTAAATAAAAAGGTTGTGGCTTACATAAAGATGGGTGTCATTGATGACATCTTGACAGACATTAAGGGTTTAGATACAGGTTATGTAATATGGGAGAAGCTGAAAACTACCTATGAGATCACCACACCTGTTAATCAGGTGCATTTAATGCGCAAGTTGGTGAATATGCGACTGGATGAGTCAAAGCTTGCAGCTGAGCACTTGAGTGCATTTACAAGGATTTTGAATCAGCTCAAAGATGCAAATTTGGACTTTGATGATAAGTTGAGGGCGATCTTTTTTATCATGACATTGCTTGATTCTTGGGAAACCTTGGTGGTTTCACTCAACAATAATCCCAATCTCTCATATGATGGGGTGAGGGGTTCTATCTTGAATGAAGAAATTAGACGTATGTCTAGTGGAGAACATAGCAACTCAGCTTATAATGTAAGAGACAGGGCTGAAAAGAAAAATGCAAATGCAAGACAGAGAAATAGTAGCAAGAGCAAAGGAAAGGAAAAGAGTGGCATTACTTGCTATCACTGTGGTCAGAAGGGCCACAAGAAACCTAATTGCAAGTATTACAAGGAACAAGAGAGAAAGAAGAAAGCACGAGATTAGAAAAAAAAGGAGGATAAGATAGATGCATCTGAGGCAGCCAAAGGCAAGGAAAAGGCCAATGTGGCCTCTAGTGTGGTCGTAGAGGAGCTTTCAGATACAAAGGTTGATATATTATGTACAGTTGATTATGATGCCATTGTATGTCACATGCAAGATATGCAGATTACCAAGGCTGATGTGATTGATGCACTTTTGTCAATTGATGATGGTGTCACTCAGACTTGGATTGTAGACTCTGATGCCTCTCTCCATGTAACTCCTTGCTTGGAGTGTTTTGCTATGTTCAATGCAAGCAGTTATGGAAAGGTGTATCTTGGAAATAACCATGCTTGTAGTATTGATGGGATTGACACTGTACACTTGTCTTTAGACATTGGGTAAAAGCTTGTGTTGAAAGATGTCAGATATGTGTCTGGCATTAAAAAGAGTTTACTATCTGTTGGTCAACTCGCCTTGCATAGTTACACTATACTGTTTGGTAGTGGTTTGTGGAAAGTGAAAAAGGATTCCATGCTGATTGCAAAAGAAACCAAGAAGGGCACTTTGTATTGTTTGCACTATAAAGCCTTGAATGGCAAGTTTCTTGCAGTTGCTAAAATTTGCAGCCACTTGGAGTTATGGCATAAGAGATTAGGCCGTATAAGCCCAAAAGGACTATGTGAAAGAGTGTGGTGCATGTTGTCCACTGCTAATCTCCTTCATGAATTTTTGAAAGAGGCTCTCAAAACCATGGTTCACATTTCCAACCGCTCTCCAAATAGGTCCTTAAATAATGGCATTCCTGAGGAGGTTTGGTCTGGCAAATCGGCCTCATATGACCATATACGCATATTTGGCTGTGATACTTTTGTGCATGTTAGAGATGAGCTAAGGAACAAACTTGACCCAAAATCCACCAAAGGCATTTTCATGGGCTATGTGATGAGGGTGAATTTGGCTACAAAGTGTGGTTACCTCAATCCAAGAAAATTATTCGCAACCATAATGTTGTGATTAATGAGGCAAAATTGCTGAAAGGTACTTTAGCCTCAAATGAAGACATGAAAAAGGTCAAGTTTCAGAGTTTGCAGCCACCTATTACTTCAGAAAATGAACCTCTTGGTGCTATACCACAGGCTGAAACTGATGATCAGCCAGTTATTTTTGAGCCATATGATGATAGCAAATAGGAGCACAAGGAGGTCATGGACAGCAAGATAGACTTGCTGATTATGAAAATGCAAGTGCTGGAAATGAAAATGAAGGTGCTGTACAGCATGAACAGCATGCTGAAAATGGCTTACAGCAGCCAATAAATGTTGAAAATAATATACCTCCAAATGTAGATCCAATTCCTGAAAATGTTGATCATTGGGTACGCAGATCTACACGCATAAGAAGGCAACCATATAGGTTTGACCCCTCCTTGCATTATGTGATGCTTATATATGAGGGTGAGCCTCTTACATACAAAGAGGCCAAGTCATGTGAATTCAGTAGTAAGTGGGAGCTAGCTATGCAAGAAGAGATTAAATCTCTATATGCAAATGATACTTGGGATCTTGTGTCATTGCCCAAGGGAAGGAAGCCACTTCCAAACAAATGGGTGTACAAAGTAAAGACAGTTGATGGGAAACCCAAGTACAAGGCAAGAATAGTTGCCAAAGGGTATGCACAAAAGGAAGGGATTGACTTCCAAGAGGTCTTCTCACCTGTTGTGAAGATGACCACTCTACGTGTGCTCTTTGCTCTCAGTGCTGTATTGGACTTAGAGCTGTATCAAATGGATGTAAAAACAGCTTTCTTGCATGGTGACATTGATGAGGAAATCTACATGAAACAACCCGAGGGCTTTGTAGTTCCTGGAAAAGAGCAGATGGTGTGTAAACTAAAACGCAGCTTGTATGGGATGAAGCAAGCACCACGGCAGTGGTACAAAAAGTTTGACACTTTTATGCTATCTCATGAGTTTACACGCAACCATGCAGATCATTGCTTGTACATGAAAAAGGATACAGATGGCAGCCCCATCATACTTGTTTTGTATGTGGATGATATGTTGCTAGCTAGGAAAAGAAAGACTAGCTTGGATGCTCTCAAAAATCAGCTGAAATTCTCCATCAAAGATTTGGGGAATGCATAGCATATTTTGGGCATGAGGATTCATAGAGATAGAATGCAGAACAACCTTTGGGGGTACCCTTACCTCCTTATCTTAAGCTAAGTAAAGCCAACAGCCCAAAAGATGACGTGGAAGTAAATGCTATGAAGGGAGTCCCTTATGCATCAACTTGTGGCTCACTTATGTATGCTATAGTTGCTACTCGTCCAGACATTGCTCATGCAGTGGAAGTTGCTAGCAAGTTTATGTCAAATCCTGGCAAAACACACTAGGAAGCTGTCAAGTGTATTCTTCGATACCTCAAGGGTACACAAAGAAAGTGTATTTGTTATGGGCAGGGTGCACTTAGTTTGCAGGGTTATTGTGATGCAGACATAGCAGGTGACTTGGACACTCATAGGTCCACCAGCGAGTACATCTTTACAATTACTAGTGGGGCTGTTTCTTGGTGTTCCAAGTTACAGAACATTGTTGCACTGAGTACCACTGAAGCTGAATACGTATCAGCTACTGAAGCTTCTAAGGAAGCTATATGGTTGAGCAGACTTGCATGGGATCTCGGCATGTCTATGGATACTGCAGTTTTGGGATGTGATAGCCAGAGTGTTGTGTATCTAGCTAAGAATGCCATGTATCATTTACGCACAAAGCATATAGATATGCGATATCACTTCATTAGACAGATTCTGGAAGATGGTCAAATCACATTGACCAAGATCAAAACACAAGACAGCCCTGCAGACGTTCTCACTAAAAGTCTAAGCAAAGCTCAGCATGAGCATTACATCCGACTAGTGGGAGTTGGTTAGAGGTTCACTTCGGACCTTTAAGTGGGAGGTTGTTGGGATAAAGGCCCAGTTTAACCTCTGTATATAGTACATGCACATTATTTAGTTATACATGTGAATGCACCCTTACATGCCCCAAGTATAAATACATTTTATTCTTTGTGTACCAACACAATGATTGATACACTTATATCGAATAGTACTTTCACTCTACGCTCTCTCTCTTCAGTCGTCACACTCTCATGCTCACTCCTCTCGAACTCCTGTCACTCTCAGCTGAGCTCCAACACCCCCCCCCCCCCAAATAAAAAAACATGAGATGAGTTAGGGGATGGCCAAGACACAAGGACCGTTGTTGGGGATAAGACACGAAATGTACCCCGTCCCATTTCAGCATGTCTATTTCGGTCAACATTCCCGCGTTCCAGGGGCTCAAGATGGCCGTACCCTATCACTATGGGGTTTCCACCCTTTCATGGTATTCTACACATTTCGGTGTTTGTCTTCAATATTGCTCTCCCCCCCTCTTGTACCTTCTCCTTTGCATTGCATGATTTCAGCCATCACCCTTTTCTACTAGCTGTCCACTACTCCCCTCCCCCCCCCAAAAAAAAAGCGATTGCTACCACAAGGTCTACAACTGTCACCCAACATCCCACTATCGCCGATAATCAACTGCCATCATCTTCGGGTAGTTACACTGTTGCATTTACCGGTTCCAGCCCCAAGGACTATTGCATTCTAGTTTCCAACCTGCTGCCTTTCCATTTCCAACATCGGCTTGATTTGCCTTTGCATTTACAATAGGTTGTTTTTGTGTTTTCAGCACTTTTTTCATCAGCCTCTCAGTGGTTACTACACTCAAGATCCATCTCTAGTGGGCAACACACGTTGATACCTCCCTGAGCCCACTTCCACAAGAGCCATCGACTGTTGGATTGCCCTACTCTTGAGCATCTTGTACATTCTTTCCTTCATTTATAGCATTCATTCATTCACTTCAAAGTTCTCTCTCTTCTCTATGTGTGTGTGTTTTTTGCATTTTGCATTTTGCGAGTAGGGTTTGCTTTTATTGCGCTACTGTTTGAGTTATTATGTTTTAGTGTTCCTACATTCTGTGTTTTTGAGAATAGGGTTTTGAATGTGTCACCACAATGTGTTTCTCTAAGCTCACTATTGAGATTAACTCCTAGATGTTTGAGGAAGAAAAACGTGGAGAAAGGTTGGGGATGTGAGAAAAATTTTATCATGGCATCTCTTCAGCCAATTATGCCAGCTTTGAAAGGATCGTGGTAGTTTGGGAAGAGAGCAGCAGCATCTAGTAGCAGGGCAGCAGCTTTCTCAACCATCGTAGCTGTCAAGGTAATAGTCATGGCTGTTTCACATGCATTGCCAGCATTTCCTCTTTATACCTAGTCAAAATCACTCTAGTAATCTTAATGAAATAAAACAACAAGCAACAAGCTTTGAGGCCCATCTATTTATTTGTTTCCAAGAAAAAGCAATCCAACTCCCATCTAAGTGTAATTTATTTGCTGATTTGTGATTTAAGTAACTGCTTGCAGGTTAACAGTTACTTACTTCCCTTTGTATTTGAGAAGGCCAGTTTCATGGTCCGTTGCTGAGACATCACTATCTTCTTTAAGGAGGTGAGCATTTGGTTGCCTCTAATACAAAAAATGCCCAAGAGTTATAACTTGTAAAGATGTATGAGGATTTTATGTCATCCAACCAAGGGAAACCACAGCATGTTCAAGCCCCAATGTATCCGAGTATGGCTGGTAATATGCATAACCCCATGTAAGGTACACATGAGGGGCTAGTCAACTGGACACAATGTTACATATTAGTTAAGTTGGAATTGCAGCAATGTGAAAGTTTAAAGCATCACAATGCTCAAGAGGGAAAAAGGCCTAGAACCTAGTGGAGATTTTGAAGCAAGTAAAGCTAGAGGTAAAGCTTCCATCTACTTATTGGTAAAGTTTCCATTGTTTCAACTATGAAAGAATGCAACTAGATGGAAGAGTGTGACCTAGTAGATTATTCTCAATGATGCACTTTACCTTGAAGTGTTTCCCTTAGAGCCGATATTGGAACGGACTCTTTACAGATTCTTTCTGTTTCACTCTCTCTCTCTCTCTCTCTCTCTCTCTCTCTCTCTCTCTCTCTCTCAACCAAGAACACACAGCAACGCACCCTTCAAGAATTCTACAGACCCTCAACCACCCCCTCTACAACGAGGACTGCAGCCAACGGACCAATGGCCCCACCCCGAGGAATCACCTTGAATAGAGCTATAGAGAGAGGCAAAGCTCGACACCCACACCCAGCATGCCCACGCTCCCCACAGGAGACATCACCTACAGATACAATGGATACTACAACGCCACCGGGGAGCCATCCCTGTTGCTTCAGCCTCTCCATGCTAGACAAGCCCAAGCAGGACATCTTAAGATGACCACGCTCCATACGTAGTTCTACACTGCACTTGAAGTGGATCTAGATTGTATCAAGCCTGTATACCATTTTGTACCTACTCGCCTAGTTCACCATAACACTAGATAGTAGCTTTACTGGGACTTGGAAAACTTCCCAAACATTTTGTATGTAACCTTTTCGTCTCATAGGCCAACTTGGCCTTTTGTAGACGTTAATATAACTTTCTTTCTTTCTTTCTCTGTGTTCACCCTTTGTCTTGGTCATTCGCTTCCACACTACTTCACTCTAACATGCTATGAGAGCATTGAAGAACAGACCTAGGATCGACCTACGTGAAGAGGAGATTTCAGCACGACACAAGGTTGCATTTTCAGCGTTCAAGGGAGAGCATGAGGTCTGCGCATCAAAACAAGGCTAAGGCGAGTGTGGGCATACGAGAAAGGAGAAGATTTGTTGAAGTTGTTGCTGGTTTTTGCTGTTAGAGAAGAGGAAGGAGGCTGCATTTTGGGCCTTCAAGTGCAAATTTTACCTTTTCATTACTTCCGGCGGCAGGTGAAGAAGGAGCAGGACAAGCAACTAAGAACCCTTTCTCACAATCAAAGGGGGCTGCTTTTTGTGTTTTGTGCAAGCATTGTAGGTGAAGATATGTTTTGAAGCCGAGACAAAGTTTTAGGCGATCATGGACTAGAAGGTGCATGTGTTACTGAACTCTTCCATCAGATCAAAAGCTCAATGGCGAGAATTACCACATCTGGCCAATCATGATGCTTGCCATTTTGGAGTCCTATGATTTGGCTGAGCTTATTATGGAGACTATTCATCGTCCTTCTTCACAAGACAAGTCCAGACTCTCTTCCAGTGATAAGGTGGAGTTGGCAAAGGCTCACGCACATTGGGATAAACTCAATGCTCACATTTGCTTATTTTTATTTCTCTCATGCACTACAACTATTATGTCTCATATTGAGCATTTGAAGATGGCCCAAAAGATATGGTTGGATCTTGATTAGATGTACAATCGTATGACCGTCATGAAACGAGTTTCTTTGGAAGTGCAAAGGAGACCCACGAGTATCAACAAGTCATCTTCCATGCGGAAGCATATTAACAAGCTAAGGTAGCTTCAGATGCAAGTACAAAACGCAAGGAAGGTGATCCCTTCTAAAGACATGGTGATAACTCTTCTTTCACAGTTATCGAACCGTTTTAGTGGTTTTTATTCTGCCTTGATTGCTTCAAGTCGGTCTCGGACTCTACAATGGGAAGAGTTGGTTCCTATGGTCTTGGACCAAGAGGAACAGTTGAGAGGGACCAATGCTTCTAAATCTGAGGCTTTGGTTGTTCAATCCTCTCTGAAGAAGGGGAAGAACCAAAAGAAAAAGGAGGACAAATCCAAGAAGGACAAAGAAAAGGAGTCCACTTGTCGCATCTGTGGTAAGGCAGGTCACTAGAAGAATTGCCCTGACAAGGAGAAGAAGAACAAGGAGAAAAATGAGAAATCTTCAAAGGATTCTAGAGTGGTGGTTGCTCCCTCATCAACTACTTTCCTCCACTTGGAGGTGCTTAAGGATTCAACCCTGACGGCTTCTGATGCTGCGTTGACGTCGCCATACGCTCGCAAGTGGATTGTTGGCAATGGTGTCTCACGGCACATGACTCCTTCAACAAGTGTTGCTCATTTGCGGCCTTCGAAGGGCCAGATTCTCATTGGTGATAGTTCATCTATTCCTATTCAGGGACGGGGTGACATGCATCTTATTCCAGATAGGCGAGGTGGTGCCCATACATCTAAGGTGCTTTATGTGCCAACCTTGGATTACTATCTACTTTCAGTGCCCAAGATTTGTACCCTAGATCTTTTGGTTGAATTTAATGTGGATTCTTTTTGAATTCTTAATTGTGAATCGAGACAAGTCCTTTCTTCAAGTTATAAGGAGAATGGAATCTATAAGTTGCGGTCTTCTTCTGCCTTGACTTGTCTTCTTCTTATCTCCCAAACTCAGTCTGAGCTTTGGCATGCTCAATTTGGCCACCTCAACTATGATTACCATCGGAAGGCATCAAAGGGACAGCTTGTTCAAGGTTTGTCGAATATTGTGGTAAGCCAGCAACCTTGTGTATCCTACATCCGTGGAAAGCAGACTCATGATGTTGTTCCTAGCACAGCTTCGAGGCGATCTTCAACACCCTTGAAGCTTGTTTCTACAGATCTCTGTGGACACATGAGGACGGAGTCCCTTCGCAGGAGCTTATATTTCATACTAATTGTGGATGATTACAGCAGGATGATACGGACTTATTTATTGAAGCTGAAGTTGGAGGCTTCCTCCAACTTTGATTGGTTGCTCTTTGAGGAGAATTGATCAGGCCAAAAGTTGAAGTCCTTACAATCAAATAAGGGTGAAGAATTTGTTTCTAATGAGCTTGCTCATTTTGTGCAGATCGTGGTATTTATCAAGAGTTTGCCAATACAAACACCCCTCAGGAGAATGGTATATTGGAGCGGAAAAATCGCATTGTGATCAAGATGGCTCGTACCATAATGGAGCATCATCAAACACCTCAATGTCTATGGATTGAGGCTGTGGCTACTGCAATTCACATCCTTAATCGATCCCCTACTTCCGCTATTGTTGGTATGACCCCTTATGAGGAGTACTTTGGGTTGAAGCTAGACATTTCTTATTTCAAGGTTTTTGGGTGTGATGCCTATGTTCACATCCCAAAGACACAACATGACAAATTTGAAGCGGCTTCCAAAAAACAAGTGTTTATGGGCTATAGCTCGCAATCTCAGACTACCAATTGTATGACCCTGTTAGGCGAGATGTCTACACGAGCCGTGATGTTAGGTTCGTGGAAGTTCCAATCTCAGAGAGAAGTGAGGAACACCTTGTTCTTGGAGATCTGGGTGATAGCTAGGTGCCAGCGCAATTATTTCTCTGGAGTTTGTGCCTCTTGAGGACTCTTCTTTGGATGAGGAGCTTAGTTCTCGACCACCCGATTCACCGATTGCTCTCTAGCCATCAATGGACCTTCTAGAAACTTTAGCAGCAGGAGAGTGACGAGGCAAGGTCGGCCTCCTCCTTGTTGGGCTTGTGACACTCTTCGTGATACAAGAATTGAGAGGGTCCTTGAGGAGTGGCAGCCTGCAGAATAGCCTGCAGCATTCTTGAAGAAAACAAGCACACCACACCAAGCTTGTTTACACTAATTATTGTTTGATTAATCATGTCATGCAAGATCGGGAGCCCACCTCCGTGAAGAAGGCTTTACAACATGATCATTGGCAGAAAGCAATAGGGCAAGAGTTGGAGTCGATTGAGAGGAATAGCACTTTGTATCTTGTGCCGAAGCCTCCCCATAAAAAGATCATTGGAGTCAAATGGGTCTTCAAGACCAAGTACCGCAATGATGGTACATTGCACAAGCACAAGGCCCACCTTGTTGCTAAAATTTCCCTAATCTATTACAAGACACAGGACAATCTTGCAAACTTGTTTACAAAGGCACTTCCTTAGGCTTTACTTCAACAACATTCCAAATCCCTTAGCCTTCTACCATGACCAAAAATCTGAGAGGGAGTGTTAGAGCTTGACATCTCCCTCGACAGGCATTCCGCATGGCAGCACAGCAGGGGTCAACGTAGCAACTGACATGGCAGGTCACACAACTAGTTGGACAGCTTTCCTGCTCAATTGGCAGCATTTAATGCAATCTACCTAGTATTTCTGGCCATTTTCTTGCTGGTCTATTTATTGGCCACGGTCTTTACATTCTCTGTCAGTTGTGCTCCCAATTTTCAGGCTACAGACCGTGAAGACTATTAGATATGCTCAATGCCCCACCTTCATAAGGTGCCACCAATGATCCATGGTGCTCAAAGGTGTAAGGCCCCGATTATGAGAAGCCATACGTGAGTCCGGATATTGGTTGAGTCTTGACTTGTATGTCAAATGAGGTCTATGTGACCAGATGGCGAAAAGGTGACCGCTATGGGTCTAATCTTTGGGTTAGACGGAGTAGTTAAGTTGGTAGCAACTCGAGGCACATTGCATCGAGTTGCGGGGTAAGGAGTTATCAAAGGCCCTAGCCAACGGTAAAGGAAATATTCCCTAGCCCACTAGTGGAGGTGCACATGGAAGGTCAACAGACACGTGCATATAGAAGGTCAACAGACACATGGGCACATGGAAGGTCAACAAACACATGCATATGGAAGGTCAACAGACACATGCACATGGAACGTCAACAAACACAAGCGCGTATGGAAGGTCATCCATCATGACTCGCTTCACAAGCTATAAAAGCTAAAACCCTTCACAGCCATCAGTCATCTATCTTTCACCCAGTCAGAGTTGTTCCAGCTAGCCTCAAGCTCTTCACCTATCTTCTGTCTAGATCGCCATCTAAGCTTCACAGTGAAAGCGCATGGGTGGACAAAGCCACCTTTGTATCAGTTGTTTGAAGCTAAAGAATTTTCTTATTCTCCTCTTATTTGTTGTGTACTCTCTATCTCTTTCTTAGATTTTGTTCGCTACGCCATGTAATTTTTGCATGGTATCAAAGCCCAAGTGGCTCTAGGGATCGAAGAGTGCGCAAGAGGCAAAGCCTTCAACAGCAAAGAGGAATGATCTTGTCTTTTGGAAGCGGTTCTGGCGCATCAAGAAGCGGTACAAGAGGTGGTGCTATTGTACCAGCTATTCAAACACTAAGGATTCATCCACCAACCTTCAGCGAAGGTAAGTTAGATGGTACAAACTACACCTTGTGGAAGTTCAAAATTACAACTATCCTTGATTCTCTTGGACTGGAAGGACACAGCTGAGAGAGTTTGAGATCCAGCAGAAGCGTATAAGTGTGACAGCTGGAAAGAGTGTGAGCAGAGTGAAAGTCCGAGACGATAAGAGTGTATTCACTCTGAGACGATAAGAGTGTACCAACAAATGTGTTGGTATACAGAATAAAATGTATTTATACTTAGGGCACGTAAAGGGTGCGTTCACATGTACAGTGTGGGTGTACTATATACACGGAGGTCACCGGGCCTTTATATCCCAACAACCTCCCACTTAAAGATCTGATATAAACCTCTAGCTAACCAACTCCCACTAGTCGAATGCAATGCTCGTGTTGAGCTCTGCTTAGACTTTTAGTGAGAACATCTGCACGGATATCTTGTGTTTTAATCTTGGTCAATGTGATTTGACCATTTCTCGGATCTATTTGATAAAGTGATATCGCACATCTATATGCTTTGTGCCTGAATGATACATGGCATTCTTAGCCAGATACACAATACTCTGGCTATCACATCCCAAAACTGCAATACCTATAGACATGCCGAGATCATCTGCAAGTCTGCTCAACCATATAGCTTCCTTAGAAACTTCAGTAGCTGATATGTATTCACCTTCAATGGTACTCAGTGCAACAATGTTTTGCAACCTGAAACACCAAGAAACAGCCCCACCAGCAACTGTAAAGACATACCTGCTGGTGGACCTACGAGTGTCCAAGTCACATGCCATGTCTGCATCACAATAACCCTGCAAACTAAGTGCACCTTGCCCATAGCAAATACTTTTTCTTTGTGTACCCTTAAGGTATCGAAAAATACACTTGACAGTCTCCCAATGTGCTTTGCCAGGATTTGACATAAACCTGCTAACAACTCCCACTGCATGAGCAATGTCTGGACGAGTAGCAACCATGGCATACATAAGAGAGCCACAAGCTGATGCATAAGGAACTCCCTTCATAGCATTTGCTTCCACGTCATCTTTCGAGATGTTGGCTTTGCTAAGCTTGAGATAAGGAGGTAAGGGTACCCCAAAAGGCTTAGCTTCAGCCATGTTAAATCTGTCCAGTACCTTTCCAATGTACTTTTCTTGAGATAAAAACAGCAATTTCTACATACTATCTCTACGAATCCTCATGCCCAAAATATGCTCTGCATTCCCCAAATCTTTCATGGAGAAAGCTGATTTCAGCTGATTTTTGAGAGCATCCAAGCTAGTCTTTCTTTTCCCAGCTAGTAACATATCATCCACATACAAAACAAGTATTATGGGGCTGCCATCTATATCCTTTTTCATGTACAAGCAATGATCTACATGGCTACGTGTAAACTCATGAGATAGCATAAAAGTATCAAAATTGTACCACTGCCGTGGTGCTTGCTTCAGCCCATATAGGCTGCGTTTTAGCTTACACACCATCTGCTCTTTTCCAGGAACTACAAAGCCCTCGGGCTGTTTCATGTAGATTTCCTCATCAATGTCACCATGCAAGAAAGCTGTTTTTACATCCATTTGATACAACTCTAAATCCAAAACAGCAGTAAGAGCAAAAAGCACACATAAAGTGGTCATCTTCACAACAGGTGAGACGACCTCTTGGAAGTCAATCCCTTCCTTTCGTGCATAACCTTTGGCAACTAGCCTTGCCTTGAACTTGGGTTTCCCACCAACTGTCTTGACTTTGTACACCCATTTGTTTGGAAGTGGCTTCCTTCCCCTTGGTAATGACACAAGATCCCAAGTATCATTTGTATATAGAGATTTAATCTCTTTCTGCATAGCTAGCTCCCACTTACTGCTGAACTCGCATGACTTGGCCTCTTTGTATGTAAGAGGCTCACCCTCATCTGTAAGCATCACATAATGCAAGGAGGGGTCAAACCTATGTGGTTGCCTTCTTACGCATGTAGACCTGCGTACCCAATGATCAACATTTTCAGGAATTGGGTCTACATCAGGAGGTATATTATTTTCAGCATTCATTTGTTGCTGTAAACCATTTTCAGCATGCTGTTCATGCTGTACAACACCTTCATTTTCATTTCCAGCACCTACATTTTCATAATCAACAAGCCTATCTTGCTGTACATGACCTCCTTGTGCTTCTATTTGTTGTGTCCATCATCGTCTGGCTCAAAAGTAACCGGTTGATCATCAGTTTCAGCATGTGGTACACACCTTGAGGCTCATTTTCTGAAGTTATGGGTGGCTGCAAGCTCTGAAATTTCACCTTTTTCAGATCTTCATTAGAGGCTAAAGAGCCTTTCAGCAATTTTGCTTCATTAAACACAACATTACAACTGCGAATAATTTTCTTGGGCTGAGGTAACCACACTCTGTAGCCAAATTCACCCTCATCACCATAGCCCATGAAAATGCCTTTGGTGGATTTTGGGTCAAGTTTGTTCCTCAGCTCATTCCTAACATTCATCCCTAACATGTACAAAAGCATCAC
Source organism: Lygodium microphyllum (assembly GCF_053477565.2). Classification (NCBI taxonomy): domain Eukaryota; kingdom Viridiplantae; phylum Streptophyta; class Polypodiopsida; order Schizaeales; family Lygodiaceae; genus Lygodium; species Lygodium microphyllum. The sequence continues at coordinate 5,538,135 of NC_141143.1, read as the reverse complement.
AGCCAAATATACATAAATGGTCATATGAGGCCGATTTGCCAAACCAAACCTCCTCAAGGATACCATTATTTAAGGACCTATTTGGAGAGCGGTTGCAAATGTGAACTGCGATTTTGAGTGCGTCTCCCCAAAATGCACGAGGGAGATTAGCAGTGGACAGCATGCACCGCACTCTTTCATATAAAATCCTGTTATATCTTTCAGCCACCCCATTTGAAGAAGGATTGTAAGGGGCTGTAAGCTCCCTCTTAATACCATGTAAGTCACAAAATGACTTGAATTCAATCGATGTGAACTCACCCCCATTATCAGTTCTCAAGCATTTCAGCTTTCTATCTATCTAAGTGGTCACAAATGCATGAAAAGTTTTAAAAACAGCAAATACTTCTTTTTCAGCAAGTACACCCAAATCTTCTTGGAACAATCATCAATAAAGGAGACAAAACATGCAGCACCACCCAATGATTTCACGAGCATACTACATACATCAGAATGCACTAAGTCCAAGACATTGGACTTACGAGAGACACCAGAGTAAAAGGAATTTTTTATTTGCTTTCCAAACTCACATTCATTACAAAAATCAAATTTAGATCCTTTTCCATCAACCCTCTTCAGAGAGGTAAGAACATCAAGTCCTTTTTGGCTCATATGGCCTAATCTCTTATGCCATAACTCCAAGTGGCTGTAAATTTCAGCAACTGCAAGAAACTTGCCATTCAAGGCTTTACAATGCGAACAATACAATGTGCCCTTCTTGGTTCCTTTTGCAATCAGCATCGAACCCTTTTTTACTTTCCACAAACCACCACCAAAACGTGTGGTGTAGCCATGCAAGTCAAGCTAACCAACAGATAGTAAACTCTTTTTAATGCCAGGCACATATCTGACATCTTTCAACACAAGCTCTTGACCATTGTCTAAAGACAAGTGTACGGTGCCAATCCCATCAATGCTGCAAGCATGGTTATTTCCAAGGTACACCTTTCCATAACTACCTGCATTAAACATAGGAAAACACTCCAAGCAAGGAGTTACATGGAAAGAGGCACCAGAGTCTACAATCCAAGTCAGAGTGACACCATCATCAACTGACAAGAGTGCATCAATCACATCAGCCTTGGTAATCTGCATATCCTACATGTGACATACAAGGGCATCATAATCAACTGCACATAATATATCAACCTCTGTATCTGAAAGCTCCTCTATGACCACACTAAAGGCCACATTAGCCTTTTCTTTGCCTTTGGATGTCTCATGCATCTATCTTTTCTTCCTTCTTCTTTTTATCTCCTGCATTCTTCCTTCTCTCTTGTTCCTTCTTGTAGTACCTGCAATCAGGTTTCTTGTGACCCTTCCGACCACAATGATAGCAAGTAATGTCACTCTTATCCTTTCCTTTGCTCTTGCTAATGTTTCTCTACCATGCATATGCATTTTTCTTTTCAGCCCTGCCTCTTACATTATAAGCTGAGTTGCTGCCTTCTCCACTAGACATACGTCTAATTTCTTCATTCAAGATAGAACCCCTCACCCCATCATATGAGAGATTGGGGTTATTGCTGAGTGAAACCACCGAGGTTTTCCACAAGTCCGGCAATGTGATGATCAAAAAGATCGCCCTCAACTTATCATCAAAGTCCAAGTTTGCATCTTTGAGCTGATTTAGAATCCCTGTAAATGCACTCAAGTGCTCAGCTACAAGCTTTGACTCATCCAGTCGCATATTCACCAACTTGCACATTAAATGCACATGATTAACAGGTGTGGTGATCTCATAAGTAATCTTCAACTTCTCCCATATTGCATAACCTGTGTCTAAACCCTTAATGTCTGTCAGAATGTCATCAGTGACACCCATCTTTATGTAAGCCACAGCCTTTTTATTCACCCTGGCCCAATCTGCATCAGACATTAGTGCAGGTTTATCTTCCTGCAAAGCATCCTCGCAATCCTTCAGGAACAAAATGCCCTGCATACGGTCTTTCCAAAGGTCAAAGCCATGACCATCAAACCGTTTGATCTCCATCAAACTCTTGATGTCTGAACTGGAAGAAGTTGCAACCATTTTATCACGAACACAAGAGTAAATGCACTAATCTGCGGAAGCACAAGCTGAACCAGCAAAATACCCTGCTATTCTTCCTCAACCAAAAATAAATCTTTGTTGTTTATACATTAACCAGCCACTGCACAGGCAAAAGATGCAAAAATTAACCAGGCACTGACAGACATAAATGATGCCAAATCTGGGAAAAGCCCCAAATTCTGTGGCCAGATTTTGACACTGTGCCTCAGGTGTGTGAACTCCCGCCAAGGAGGAGGGATTCAAGAAAAGATTTTTTTTTTAAAGTTTGGGATTTACGAAACGTTGGTTCCGTCCACCAATCAATCGTTGCATTGCACAGCTGTCGCCTGCACTTCATCACGCTAATCTGTTGGTTCCCTGCTACAGTCGCCTACTAACTGCTGCTACACGCCTACTGCCGCAAGCCCAACAGCCGCCGCCTCAATCTTGGAAGCGTGCAGAGTCTTGTCTCTGATACTAGTTGTTGGACTGGAAGGACAGCTGAGAGAGTTTGAGATCGAGCAAGAGCATATGTGTGATGGCTGGAGAGAGTATGAGCAGAGTGAAAGTCCGAGACGATAAGAGTGTACCAACAAATGTGTTGGTACACAAAGAATAAAATGTTGGTCAATCGTTGCACTGCACAGCTATCGCCTGCACTTCATCACGCTGGTCTGTCGGTTCCCTGCTACAGTCGCCTGCTGACTGCTGCTACACGCCTGCTGCCGCAAGCCCAGCAACCGCAGCCTCAATCTTGGAAGCGTGCAAAGTCTTGGCTCTGATTCTAGTTGTTGGACTGGAAGGACAACTAAGAGAGTTTGAGATCGAGCAAGAGCATATGAGTGTGATGGCTGGAGAGAGTGTGAGCAGAGTGAAAGTCCGAGACGATAAGAGTGTACCAATAAATGTGTTGGTACACAAAGAATAAAATGTATTTATACTTAGAGCACGTAAAGGGTGCGTTCACATGTACAATGTGCGTATACTATATACGCGGAGGTCACCGGGCCTTTATATCCCAACAGATTCTTATGAGCTTTTGGAGATTGTGCTGAGGACTAACGTAGAACCACAGCCTACCCCCGACCCATCAAATTCTAGTGTGATGATTTCTCTAAATGTAGATCTTCTACGAGCTTGGAAACGAAGGAATGCAGATGCAATGTGTGCCTTAATTACAAGCCGTTCTGACAATGTTCTAACTTTGATTCATCATACAACCAAAGCATCAAAAGCTTGAAATGTACTAAGGAGTCAGTATGAAATATGAAACCAAACAAGGATTCAAAACTTGGAGAACCAACTAGCAGCGGAGAAGTTTGATGAAGGAGAGACGGCTGAAGCATTCATCACTCAGATTAAGAATCTACGCGACTAAATGGCTGGTGTTGGGATACAAAATTTTAGCGAGAAGCTAGTTTGAAGGTGTCTTCAAATTTGTCCACAAAAGTTTTATGGACCTTAATACTCAGGTGAGACCTTAAGCTTTGATCTTTGAGGAGTTTTGTGCATTATTGATGGAGAAGAAGTTGAGGCTGAAAGCCCGAGAAGAAAGCAATAATGGAGATGTTGCATTCTCTACCAATGCAAAAGGCAAAGGTGGTTCCTCCACCAAAAATGATGGTGACAAAAAGAAGGGCGGTAAGAAGAAGTTTCAAGGAGAGTGCTTCTATTGCAAGAAGAAAGGATATGCAATCGTAAATTGTCGTGTCAAGAAGGTAGATGAAAAAAATGGTACCCTTTAAAGTAAAGGAAAAGAGACAACTAATACGGCTAAAGCAAAGTTGGAGTTATTCATGGCGACCATTGAGGAAGTGTGCTCCTCAGCACAAGAAGAATCTACCATTGACTCATGGGTGTTGGATAGTGGAGCCCCCCACGTCAAATGACCAACAAGAAAAGTCTATACAGTTCTATGCAACCTCTACAAGAATCCATCACTGTGACGGTTGGAAATAATGCAAAATACCCTACCCAAGCACAGATACTATTTCTTTTGTTGTTACAAACGGTGAAGTCAAAAAGCTTTCAAATGTGTCCTATGTTCCCGAAATTAGGAAAAATCCTTTATCAATTGCTGCCATAACTGATCTTGGTCATGAAGTGAGGTTCAAGAAGATAGGTGCAGAAATTCTCGACAGTGTTGGCAAAGTTGTTGGCAAAGGAGAAAGAAGGAACAACCTGTATGAGCTAAGTGCTCTTACAACCACCGCTAGAGAGGACACAAGTAAGCTTTGGCATGAAAGGTTTGGACACATCGGATTTGCAGTGTTGAAGGAGATGCACAAGCAAGGTATGGTTGCTCACCTACCTGCAGCGACTAAATTGAAGGAACCATGTGAAGCTTGTATGATGGGCAAGCAACAAAGAAAGGCATTTCCACAGGAAAGCAAGAATAGAGCACAAGCTCCTCTAGAGTTGGTGCACGCTGACTTGTGCGGTAAGATGCCTACACAAGCCTTAGGGAGATCTTCGTACTTTATGTTGATTGTCGACGACTACAGTAGGAAGATGTGGGTGTACTTCCTTTGTGATAAGGCTCAAGCTTTCGATAAGTTTAAAGAATGGCTAAAACTTGTTGAGAATGAAACAAGGAAAAGTGTGAAGAAACTTAGAATAGATGTGGTGGTGAGTTCAACTCATAGGAGTTTGAAGACTTTTGCAAGAGCAAAGGATCAAGAGTCAATTGACGACGCCTCACACACCTCAGCAGAACGGTGTTGTGGAACGCAAGAATCGCACCACTGTGCAGATGGCAAGATGCATACTAAAAGGCAATACCTAAACATTTTTGGGCTGAAGCTATTAATACTATAGCCTACATTCTAAATCAGAGTTACACAGAGACTCTCAAGGGAAAAAACACCTTGTGAGACTTACACTGGTAAGAAACCATCTGTCTCACATTTCAGAACTTTTGGATCCAACTATTATGCACATATTTCAGATAAGAAGAGAAACAAGTTAAAACCAAAAAACAGAAAATGTATCTTCTTGGATTATAGTGATGAGCAAAAGGCTTACAAATTATATGACCAAGAGGCAAAGAAGATCATCGCGAGCTGTGATGTGGTGTTCAAGGAGCAGCCGCATACAGTGGAGGAAGAGAAGGCGAGTTCTTCCACTTTATCATCAAGCGAAGAAGTAGTCCACTATGAACCTATCCCGAGAGCTGTCCCTATCCTTGAGGAGGAGAAAGCGTCATCTTCAAATGATGAGGAAAACGTTCACCAACCTGACATCACCCCACCGAAAAAGCCATTGCCACGTTGGGTGAAGCAACTCTATGACCACAATAATCCTATGCCTACATCTGTTGAGGATAAGGTAGACGGACCAAGGAGGTCTCAGAGAATAGAGGAGCAAAGGAGGGCTTTTGCTCGCATAGTCAATATGGCCTTGATGGTTGAGATTATGAGAGAAGTAAAGGGGCCAACTGACTTAGAAGAAGCACTTGCAAATCCAACATGGAAGGCAGCTATGCAAGCCGAGTATAACAGCATAATGAAGAATGATACTTGGGAGCTAGTTATTGGCACCAAGTGGATCTCGAATGGTAAAGTACAAGGCTGATGGTACCTTAGAAAAGTACAAAGCCAAACTCGTTGCACAGGGATTTTCACAGGTTGAAGGGTTTGATTTTCAAGAGTCATTTGCCCCAACTGCAAGAATGACCACTATTCGCACAGTACTTGCAGTAGCTAGTTTACCAAATGGATGTTAAGTCAACATTCTTAAATGGTCACATCAAGGAGGAGATGTACGTGGCTCGGCCACCAGGGTTTGAGACCCCCCATTCTAAGAACAAAGTGTATAAGCTGAAAAAGGCATTATATGTGCTGAAAACGTGGCTCAGCCACCAAGGTTTGAGGACCCCATTCTGAGAACAAAGTGTGTAAGCTGAAGAATGCATTGTATGGGCTAAAACAAGCCCCCAAAGCATGGTACCAACGGATAGATAAGTTCTTTTTAAACTTAAACTTCAAAAGATGTGCCTCAAATGCTAACTTGTATGTTTACAGGGATAGTGAAAAGTCTATAGTGATTGTCCTATATGTGGACGACCTTCTTATTACAGGTGACTATGAAGATATGATCAACCAAACTCGAGAGGCTTTGAGTTCCGAGTTTGAAATGACAGACTTGGGCTTGTTGCACTATTATTTGGGAATTGAAGTTTGGTGAGAGCCAGGAAAGATCTTCGTCTCTCAGAAGGAGGATGCATGGGAGATCCTCAAGGCATTTGGCATGCCCGAGTTCAAGGAGATAACTACACCTATGGAGGTGAATGCAAAGTTATCCATTGAGGATACATTAGCACTAGCAAACATTGGGAGATATAGGAGGTTGGTCTCAACAGTCTAATCTACTTGTATAACACCAGACCATATATCATTTTTGTTGGTGTTTTGAGTAGATTCTCAAACAAACCTCATGAGAGTCATTGGAAAGCTGGGATGCGAGTGCTCAGATACTTGAAGGAAACTCTTGACTATGGTATCACATATAGTTCCGGAACTTCTCTTGTGGGGAACTGTGACTCAAATTGGGCAGGAGAAAGTGATTCCAGGAAGTCAATTTCAGGTCTCTTTGGGTTCAGGAATTTTCTCTTAGATTAGTAAGAAGCAGCCAAACAGTGGCATTGTCTTCTACCAAAGTAGAGTATAAGGCAGCTTGTTTTGCTGCATGTGAAGCAATATGGTTGAGAAGAGTATAAGGCAGCTTGTTTTGCTGCATGTGAAGCAATATGGTTGAGAAGGCACTATGGCATATGGAAGTGCAGGATAAAGAACTAACTGTGCTGAGATGTGACATTCACAGTTGCATCACCATTGCCAAAAATCCAGTGTTTCATACGCGCACCAAACATATAGAGATCCAATATCACTATGTGCGTGACTTGATCGAGGATGGAATAGTAAAACTGGTCTACTGTCCAACAGAGGAGAATGAAGTGGATATCTTCACCAAAGCACTTACGAAGGATCCACTTCAAATTTATCTTCAGAGACTTAGCATTAGGCCAAGGAGATAGTTCACCTGCGGGTGGGCCATTGAGGAGAGATGTTACATATGCTCAATGCCCCACCCTCATAAGGTGCCACCAATGATCCATGATGCTCAAAGTTGTAAGGCCCCCATTATAAGGAGAAGCCATATGTAAGCCCATATATTGATTGAGTCTTGACTTGTATGTCAGATGAGGTCTATGTGACCGGATGGCAAAAAGGTGACCGTTGTGGGTCTAATCTTTGGGTTAGACGGAGTAGTTAAGCTGGTAGCAACTCGAGGCACATTGCATCGAGTTGCAGGGTAAGGGAGTTATCAGGGGCCCTAGCCAACGGTAAAGGAAATATTCCTTGGAATATTCTCTACCCAACGAGTGGAGGTGCACATGGAAGGTCAACAGACACATGTACATATAGATGTGCATATGGAAGGTCAACAGACACGTGCACATGGAAGGTCAACAGACACAGGTGCATATGGAAGGTCATCCATTATGATCCCCTGGACTTCACGATGATCACACCACCTATCAAAGGGAGTATGAATAGGCATCTCATGTGAGTCATCAAAGCCTTGGAATTGGTGATATTCTATATCTCTAAAGCTAACAAACACACTAAACCTACTTGGTATGGCTGTAAAAGAGCCCAAAGAGAGAATAATCAACTAAACTTGTCAAAAATGACAGGTATGCTATGATATCATGTCAAAAATAACGGGTATGCTCTAATACCATGTCAAAATAAGTGACGGTGGAGAGAGACAGTAGGGTTTGCAGGAGGTAATAGAGTGTGTATGGCAAACACTGAGAGAGAAGAGAAACTCAAAAACGCAAGAACACAATGATGATGCACTAACTCGTGCTATGAGAAGAATAATCGATATAGTGGAGCCAAAGCTTAGAAGATAATTGCATTGTCCTGACTGAATCAAGCGACAACACCTGTGGAAACTCTGCACAATGAAGGGAGCGAAACGCAGTCCTCTAGGCAGCGGGCTATCAAAGTAATCATTGGAAGGTAAAAGGACGATTGTCATTGGAGTAAACCACAATTCTCTGATGCTATCAGAGATATGGAAGATGATCACCAGCTGCCAAGGGAGTAAACCGCTGTCCTCTAATGCCCGAGAATGACTTAGGCAGCAAAACGCAAATCCTAGAATATCGGAGTTGTCAAATGCAGAGAGAGCAGCCCAAATGCTGACGCCAGATAATGAAGGATGAGTCGGGCTACAAAAACGCAAGTCCCAATAGCCTTTGTGACATATGAGTGACGCCAAGTGATGAAGGAGAAGCCACACTACAAAAACGCAGGTCCCAGCATCCCCTATGATAGACAAATGACGCCAAGTGATGGAGAAAAATCCAAGCTGCAAAAACGCAAGTCCCAACAGCCCTTGTGATAAATGAGTGATGAAATCACTGACACTCAATGATGGAGATTGTCACCAGAGGCTAGGATGCTAATGCCAAGCTGGAGATAATGACGCTAGGCAAGGAGAAGGCCTCCAGACTAAAAAACGCAAGGAAGGTGGAGCCTGAAGAATAAGGGTACTGACGCCAAGCAGATGATGGTGACGCTAGATAGAAGATGGTCCAAACGCAAGACCTGATGATAGTATAGGGCGCTTGAAGCAAAAGAGAAAGGGTGAAGGCAACAACAAGCTACGAACCGCAATGTAACAAACCTTTTGTATATCAATTATTACCAAGACATATTGGCTCAATGATTCCAAATCAATTTGATGCTCATGTACTTTCAAAGACGATTTGTATTATTTAAGTATTTCAAGATATGCTTAAATGTTCATCTTTGTATTTAAGGGTGACCAATAGCCAGAACGCCCTATAATTATACTTAGGTCATCACTGACGAGATGCCTAAGAGAAATTAAAAGTTTTAGTATAGAGGTCAAATTGACCAAAAAGCTCAGATAACTAAGACTTTTACATTAGATAGTCACATTGACTAAAAGCCTATATAATGAGTGGTCTCAGAAAGTGAAACCAGATGCTCATGATCGAAGAAACAAACCATGAACCAGTAAACCTATATAATGAAGCTCTTCAAAAGCTAAATTTGGCAACCCTTAAAATTTAGGAGATTACTATTTTTGAAAGTTGCTCAAATAGAAATTCTATTCGTATCAAAGGCTCGAGAATTTCACAAGGAACAATTTTATCTTCAACAGTTACCTCAAATTCTTAACCATTTGAGGGATTTTTAGAGTAGAACATTTGGAAGCTTCTCTCTCTAGAAAAGTGACATGTGACATGTAGAAAAAGACATGTGTCATTTTGAAAAGACAAGTGTCCCTATACTTGTCATTTTCAACAAGCACTTGTCATTTGTAGCTTTTACTTTCCACTTTTGAGCACCCAAGCCCCACGCCTATATATTGGAGGTCTCTCTCTTCATTTGAAACAAACTCTCATGCTGAAATTTCAACCGCATGCTTTATACTCTCCTCTCTCTCTCATCCATGAAACACTTTCTACTTAGCTTGATCTAATTCAAGCACTAAAGAAGAGAATCAACTTGTTGTCCAAAGTTTGCAAAAATTAGAGTTTTAAAACTCTAGTTTTCAGAATTGTAACAAATCAACACTTTTGTATATGATTTAAGCACTTAACACCTGTGGTTTTGTTTCAATAAATTCTTAAAAAGGGAGAGGGGTTGGTTCCCCTCTCAACATGGTGTTGACTCCTCTCTCTCTCTCTCTCTCTCTCTCTCTCTCTCTCTCTCTCTCTCTCTCTCCTAATTTTCATGGTGATAATTGATCAAGTCAGTTAAGTTCAAAGTATTGTTATTCTCGCGTTCTTTCCCACACTCACATGAAATGCCTCCTGAAAGGGTGTGTGAGCAGTGGAAGGGGCTGGTGAGAGAAGGGAAGGGTCTGATGACGGAGAGAGAGGGGTGAAGAATGATTGAATAGTGGTGGGGTGGTAGAAGTCAATAATGAATGAAGTGACTGCCTATTTATAAGCATAAGCTATCTAGGGTGGCACACCACTATGTGGGCACCCACTAAAAAAGTGGCAAAAATGTGGACACCATCTCTTTTTGGAACTATTAGTATGAGACCCTAAATGAAGTGTGTGAACTAAAAAGTGGTTTCTCAACAACACCTTCAAGAAAATTATTGTAAATATCTCGGCTTTGTCGAAAGCACCTATGAACACAAAACGGCTGTGTTTTCTACACCAAACAACGAGCTGTAAATTTGTGTGTTTAGCAGTAGGGTGGTCTTCTTTGAAAAGAACCTATGTGTCCTCGCTTATGCAATGATTCCAGTTGAGAGTACACAACGAAAGAGGAATGTGAATATGGAGAGAAAAGGAGAACAAAGAAGACAGTAGGAATGAAAGAGAAATTTGCAATGAATCTAGAAAGAATATTGAATACAATGATGGACTGATCAGTCCCTGCACAAAGCCCTACGCATCAGTGAGGGCACCAGGTCAGGCTGGAAAATGATGACAGCACCAAAAACAATGACGATGAGAGAGTGGGCAGCCAGCACCCCCTCCCAATGATGGAGAAGAATGCGAAACTTCAAGTATGCACCTACAGAAGAGGAAGAAAAATGATTTGCCCGAAGTGTCCACCAGCTATAAATAGATGAAATGCCCCTAAACTGGCTGACCAGCCAGCTGAGCCACTAAATGTGGCAATTTTCCAGCCAAATCTGGCTGACCAGCACCTAATGAGGCCAGAATACTGATGTGACGGGCAATAAATGCTAGTAGAGGCGAACAAGGCAAATCACATCCAGTAAGGGCTGCACGGGCTGATAGATGCTAAGAAATACAAACTGAAATGACTAAGAAAAGAAATGCATACTCTGAATAGAGTTGCCTCCTCTATCAAAGCACATGACAGACATGTCAGAGCTCCTAAAGTCCCCGTCTAAAAAAGGCACTTTATGGAATCTGCCAGCAATAATCATTCCATCTTGGTATAATTGCCACTGCATTGGTTCTCCCCTTCTTGTGGATGTCTATCCATGGAAGAGATACCCTCAACATTTGCTTCATATTACTACTACCCATTCAAGTTCCCAAGCTAAACCATAAGGAGGCCTCTACCATGGATCTCAAACTGCACTATTTGCCTCATCGTCTTGCCTTTTTGCCTCAATTGACAACCCCATTAATCAAATCTTGCACTTAGTGCATTAGAAACATCCTTCTCTCCCTTCTTTCTTTTTGTCTCCCACAAAAAGCTAGGGATCCCTTTACTTGTCATACCCTTTAACTAAACTAAAGCTCCCATTTGGTTACATGCATTTCCCACTAGACGCAATGTTGAGCTAAAAAATGCATTACAGACTTATTAGCTCTTTAAAACAGCCCAAAAACATGTTATTACCAAACTTAACATTAAATTACCAAACTTTCCTAGAGTGTCTATGTCCCATAAGCCAAACCATAATTTGGAAGGATCCACACATCTATAAATAGAAGGCTGCCCTTGCACTCAGCCTATCCTATTTTGCAGTCTGTCCATCAGCTGGCGCCTTCTTCTTATTGCTGTCTACAGCCCTCCATTGGCGGACAACTCAATTCATGGCGCTGTCAGCTTGTGTCCAGCTCCTAGCGATCAGTCTACTCAACTCAGATTGCTGCGTCTACTGCTGGTGAGTCCTCTACAGCCTGTCCACACAGATTTCTAGCAGTCACCATCATCCATTGGGCCTCCGGATGGCTGTGTTTGCTGCAGATAGCCCTTTCTTAGCCCGTTCGTGCAGATTGCAGGAGTCCCCAGCCTTATCAAGAGCAGCAAAAGGCTGTGGTTTGCAGTCCCAGCTGTTGCCTACATCATCTTCTTCAATCTTAGCCTGTTGCCCACTATCTCTAAGCTGCCCCTGCCTGTTTGAGCCTGATCCAAACTCTCAAATCTGTGTTTGCAGCTGCTGATCATATATAGAGCTGGCCTGCTGCATTTTGGGATTTGTTCAAAGTATGATACACCCTCCAGCTCATCTCTCTGCCCCAGTCCTTACAGAGACACAGGAGTTTAGGTTTTGTATTCATTCTACATAGTGTATATACTGAAATGAGCATTTATCCATTCTTCAGTGTTCACTATCTCTGAGTTACTCTTCACCTGTGTGTTCTTCCATTATCACTATCTATTTTGTCATATTTGATGACCATTCAAACATGCAAAAAGAGACTTTGTAGAGCTGCTTACATTTACACTCCCAATAATGGACATGATAGAGTTGAATATCGAATTGCAGACCAAATATGAAGCTACACATGTGACTGTACCACTTGTCCCTGCAATACATGAATAACAGATTAAGAGGCAGCACTAAGATTTTAACCAGGTACATGCCCCTGCATGCATAAACACATAATGCAAGCTTAAGTAGCTGTAAATACTAGCTTACCACAGAGCTTGATTGACATGTCACATGCAGGATACAGCTTGCTCAATCTGGTGTGATCCTTATCACCAATAAGGCCCATCTCAAAAGCATAATCTGCATATGCTTTGTACTGTATCTCTGGATCTGTGAGGCCATTGCCAATAGCAAATCCCTGGAAAATTTGAAGAAATACAGCTAGTCACCAATGAGTATATTTAGAACATATACACTTAGTTTCACAGGCATATGACAAACTAATGAGACCCCCAAATTAAGATTTCAAGATTCTTTATTGTGTCGAAACTATCCTATCTAATTTCATTCTATTTACCTTCAAGTTGATTGGTAAACCCTCTTTCGCTTTGTTGCCCATGTGAATGCGACTAGTAACAGCAGGAACGTAGTGTCCAGCATATGATTCTCCGGTAACATAGAACTCATTTCCTAAAAGCTCAGGATGTGCTTCATAGAAGGCCTGCCAGAATCAAGCAAATGTGAACTAATATTATCAACTTCACTAGCCAACTCCACTTCCATGAGAGTATCAACAGACTTTCAAAATAGGGGTTGGTCAATTTGACTAGACACCTGCAAAAAACTGTACATATCTTCGCTGACGCCATTCTCATCATGCCGAATGTCTCGAATATCACTGCTGTAACTAAAACCAGTCCCAATTGGCTGGTCAACAAATATTATGTTTGACACCTGACAGATTTACAAGTAGAATATAAGTAAAAACGTAATCAAGCTTGAATTAAGCAGAAGTTCGTTTTCTTACAATACTAGGCCCACCTGATCCCACCCATACTTATTCCAGATAAGTGTAAGATTATCGGTGATCTGAAAAGGCCCATTCTCATAAAAAAGTGCCAGCTCACTGCTACAACCAGGCCCGCCAGACATCCACAGCACCACTGGATCTTCAGCCTTTTTGCCGCGTGATTCAAAGTACATATAGAACATCCTGCAACAATTCAGGCAAACTTTCAATAGAGTTCATAAGCAAGCCACAAAAAAAAAGCAGTTGTATAAACAACCTAAGAAATGAACAAGCGCAATTCAATCATGTGCCAAATGGAGCAATGACACTGATGGGCAATATGGTAAAAAATCAAGGGAACTCCAAGGAACAAGACAGTCCCATTGGATGATACTCATGGTTGGCAAATATCCTACACACTTACGTTTAGGTGCAGAATTTGAGGAGGCAAAGATCGTAAGGTTCAGTACAATCAACCGCAAATGTCAAGTTCCACTTGATTCATTAAACTTGATACACATTAAATGGTTCTCCAGCATGGAATGATTGCACAAGTGTTCACGAAAAAGAGAGGTTTAGCGTAAAATAAATTGCATAAATTTCACAAAAAACCTTTAATTCTTAAGAAGAGAGTTTTGAACCCTGAACTTTGCAAAATTTACTTACAAGTATGACAGATACAGATAGAATAATTCGAAAATTTTCTAAAAATTTTGAGTTGAAGGCTTTTCTATCTGCTACCAAAAGTGTTTTTCGTGAATATTGGATTGCACCAGTGCATAACTCGACCAAATCCACCAAAAAGTAATGTTTAAATAGAGGGACTTGTAACATTCCCCCGTCAATTCTGATAGACAGGACTGTCTGAGGGTATACTCTCTCAATGGGATCGGATTCTCATATCACAGAACACTAAACCCTCGGACAGGAAATATCACCTGGCTGCATGAGTACCCTTCAACTGAAAGTATCCTGCATGTTGGCCTAACTCGTTACGACTTATGGAACCCGAATCACCTTGAACGTGCATGTCAATAGGGAACTCGACAAGCCTGGGGCCTTGGTGCGTGGCACGGCTATCTTCTGCAGCCCCGGGCACCAGATTTAGGGCTTTGATGAAGCGCTCTGCCTGGCCCTGAGGGAATCTGTCGCTGAAGTGTGGCAACGGGACACGCAGGGCACTCGCGAGAACGGCAGAGAAGGAGACGAGCAGGCCGACGACGCGCCATGAAAACAATGAAGGAGGCGACATCGCATCAGTCTGGCAATGGAGGACGACGAAGAAGATCAAGGATTCGTCAGACGAATGACGAGAGGCTTAGTACTAAAGCAGGGACAAGGAAGCGAAATCCTAAGACAAACAGTTTCAGGTCTTTTATAGTGAGTGGTTGATTCAGGTGTAAAATGCGGATACTGTATGAATCATCGTATCATACTCTGAAGGTAAAGTCATTACAGCGAAAATGTTTGCATCATGGCTTTGACCCCACTCGTTAGGTCCGAGGTCGACAAGGACTTTTATCTTCGAACACATCATCTTGTAGATAGGGAGCAAAGTGCTTCTTGGAACCCTTCAAAGCTACAGTACATGATTCTTGGGTTTATCAATGGCATCCTCGGTGTGTCCCATATTAGACATTCTATGAAGCATACACACATTCCTACAAAACCAAATGGACCTAAGAGTCACTACTTGTAAACCAAAAGCAATTAAGACAACAATGTAAAGAACTAGTCTTGCATGTGCTCTGAGCTTGTAACCGCCTAATTTGAAGCTAGGCATCTATTCTTCTATTACACTTATAATTGATGAATCTACCTAAGCTAATATCGAGCCTACATGGCAGGCATACAATGCTCCCAAACTGCTTTTCTTTCTCTCAATTTATATATTCTCTTTTGACACCTTGCATTCAAAAATCTGTGTGTGTGTGTGTGTGTGTGTGTGTGATGGATGCTCATGGTAGTGTTATTAGTGGGGAGCATTCGAGACTTAGAAGAAATCCAAAAGAAAGGCACAGCTAGGATGGCCTTTAATGATAACTTCATGCATCAAGGAGGGAGGGAAGGGGGGAGAGAGAGAGAGAGAGAGAGAGAGAGAGAGATGGACGGCCTATATCGACTAAGCTAACGTGTAGCAATAGCTTGGGACATGACCAAACCTCACTCTCTCTGTGACCTCAACAACTACAAATGCTTGAGCCATGACTTGCATGCCACACACACACACACACACACACACACACACACACACACACACACTCTCTCTCTCTCTCTCTCTCTCTCTCTCTCTCTCTCTCTCTCTCTCTCTCTCTCTCTCTCTCTCTCTCTCTCTCTCTCTCTCTCTCTCTCTCTCTCTCTCTCTCTCTCTCTCTCTCTCTCTCTCTCTCTCTCTCTCTCTCTCTCTCTCTCTCTCTCTCTCTCTCATAGTCTCCTTGCGTGGATTTTATCGCAGGGTTCCCTCTACATCATATAAGGCCTTTTCCAAGTCATATACGGCAATCTCCTCACTTAGATTTTATTATGGTCCCCTCTACATCACAGGAGGCCTTTTCCAAGCCATCTATAGCACTCTCCTCACCACACGATGAAGATTTTTTAGTTTCATCCTAAACAGATCCACAAGATGCCATTGAGCAAGGCATATATAGTTCATTAGGAAAATCAATAAACTACTATATATTCCTTAAAAGTTATTCATGAATAAAATGAGAATGTTAACTTTGGAGCTTTCTTATGTGGCATAATGGTAGCTCTTAACATGGCTATTCTTGCTAATGCATTTAAGCTTCTAAGATATGTTCATTTTTGTTCAAGTAATTTTGGTTTGATACATTCTTACTTTCTCTTTGCAACCTTAATCATTGTTCCTTCAAGTTTGACTTCATCTAATTGTAAAATAAGGGTGCTCCTCAGTCTTGAAATATGTGAGAGAGAGAGAGAGAGAGAGAGAGAGAGAGAGAGAGAGAGAGCTCTTGAGCTTAAGCTTGCAACATAGCAATGTTTGATAGACACCCTAACACCACCAGCATTGCTATGTTGCAAGCTCAAGCTCAAGAGCTCTCTCTCTATCTCTAACACCACCAACATTGCTATGTTGCAAGCTCAAGCTCAAGAGCGCTCTCTCTCTCTCTCTCTCTCTCTCTCTCTCTCTCTCTCTCTCTCTCTCTCTCTCTCTCTCTCTCTCTCTCTCTCTCTCTCTCTCTCTCTCTCTCTCTCTCTCATAGTCTCCTTGCGTGGATTTTATCGCAGGGTTCCCTCTACATCATATAAGGCCTTTTCCAAGTCATATACGGCAATCTCCTCACTTAGATTTTATTATGGTCCCCTCTACATCACAGGAGGCCTTTTCCAAGCCATCTATAGCACTCTCC
Organism: Lygodium microphyllum; assembly: GCF_053477565.2. Classification (NCBI taxonomy): domain Eukaryota; kingdom Viridiplantae; phylum Streptophyta; class Polypodiopsida; order Schizaeales; family Lygodiaceae; genus Lygodium; species Lygodium microphyllum. The sequence continues at coordinate 5,521,538 of NC_141143.1, read as the reverse complement.
TCACCACACGATGAAGATTTTTTAGTTTCATCCTAAACAGATCCACAAGATGCCATTGAGCAAGGCATATATAGTTCATTAGGAAAATCAATAAACTACTATATATTCCTTAAAAGTTATTCATGAATAAAATGAGAATGTTAACTTTGGAGCTTTCTTATGTGGCATAATGGTAGCTCTTAACATGGCTATTCTTGCTAATGCATTTAAGCTTCTAAGATATGTTCATTTTTGTTCAAGTAATTTTGGTTTGATACATTCTTACTTTCTCTTTGCAACCTTAATCATTGTTTCTCCTTCAAGTTTGACTTCATCTAAT
>NC_141143.1:5256219-5346219 GCF_053477565.2 Lygodium microphyllum | reverse complement strand
CTTTAATGAAAAAAGGGAGGGGAAAGAGAAAGAGGGGAAGGGAAAAGGAGGGAGGTTCGGAAAAGGGGGTAGGTTCGGGGCTTTCTGAACCTATTGCTAAAATAATATAGTAGTAAGATTCTCTAAAAATGAAAAGCATTAGTCTTAAAGCCACTCACATAAACCCTTTCCCTTCTATGACTCTTTATATAATGTCTTGGTATTATAAGCCTTTCATCTTACATATCTATCCAACATTATGATTCACTCATAGCTCTTGCTTGTTACCCATCTTAGACGTACTCAATGACCCTCCATCAAAAGGCACCACAAATGATTTATGGTTATTAAAGTTGTAAGTTCCCCCATTATGAGAAGAAGCCATATATGAAATCTTTGGTATTCTCTAATTGGTTATGTACTTTCTATTTCTTTCTTACATTCTGTATGCTGCACCATGTAATTTTTGTAACCTAAACGTTAATTTTCTATTTACATAATACTGGCAAAACCTACACAATTGAGAATTATTCTAACATTGTCCATTCTTTAGACATGTTCTATTAAAGCTTTAGGTCTAACACTATCCATTCTTTAGACAAGTTCTATTGATTCAAAGGCCTACACATTCTTTCTGTTAAAGATATGTGAATATGTATCACGCATGCATTATACTTACTATAGATCTTCAAAATAACACAACAACATGGTTCACCTTTCATTTTGTGCTAGATATCAAGAGATTGCAAATAGGGTAGATGAGGCTTTGGGATTCATGTCCACTATTGGTTTAACAGTTGATCACCCTATCATGACATCAACAACTAAGTTTTGGACCTCTCATGAATGCTTGCTACTTCCTTATGAGCAAGCTATGACTCGTCTAGATTTGACAACTGATTTATGGTATGATTGCTCTACACACATGTTGTGGGTAGAGGAGAGAACCATGCAACTAGATGGTGCCCACATAGAGTTCATGCGAGGGATAGCAAACCCTTTGGGTCTAAAGGTATGCATTCTCTCCTTGCATTTCTACTATCACAATGATTAGAAATTGTTTTTGTTCTAAAAAGACAACTAAATGATGAGAAATTTCATCTTATAAAGGGACATTATATAGGAAAAAATTGAGATATCTCTCTTAACACTAGTTTGGTATTGTTGTAGGAAAAAGTGTCATTTCTAAGATTTAGGAAAGATTTGTTTAGAAATGCAATACTTGAAAAACCCTATCTAACTAGATATCTATATGAATTGTGGTATACATGAAAAATATAAAACCTTAAATACAATCATAAATATGACCTTGCTTTTAGTGAGTTGCAACAATTCAATTTTCAAATATGCTTGCTTTGCAAATATGGTGAGTTCTTATCATAAAATTGTATACTTCAAGTGCTCTTCAAGTGGTTGTAGATGATCCATTAAAGGCCAATAATATAAAGAGAAATTAAAAGTGGTTGTGATTCCTTGCACTGGTATGGTATTGTTAAACATGTCAATCTTGTCTACATAAAAGTAATGGCCAAATACTTCTTTGTTTAGGTTCCAATTATTTATACAAAATCCCTTATGTAGTCCAAGTCTTATGTAGGGTTGTGACATCCCTCACTAGAGAGACCAAATAATTATCCTTTGGGCCTCCAATAGGCCCTTCATGTAATAATATACTCCACTAACATTGACATTTTCCATGAATTTTCACATGATCATAAGAAACTAGTGTTATTCACATGATTAGCTAGCATAGAAACTATGTTTGACTCATAACATCTCATAGAAGCTATGTAAGAAATATTGGTAAATATAGAGCACATCTTACATATGAGAAAGTTCACAAAAATGCAAATTTAGCCTTTTAGTATGTGATACTAGAAAACACAATTTGGGCTATAGTTGATATTATGACCTCAAATTTGGATCCCAAAGAAAGATAATTCATATGTTCTGTGAAGTAAGATGATCTCAAGCCTCTAAAATTGGTGGAACAATGTTATAAGGAGGAGTTCTAGTCATTTTGGTCATAGCTTGGAAAAACAACTTGGAGTTCTGAAGAATTTATTCTCTAAACTCTTACTAAAACTCAAATTAAAATATGGTTTCATTTAGCCAAGTTTTTTAAGCACATAAGAAGCATATGACAACACTCAAACCATAAATTCACCATACCAATATACGATAAAATAGTTCTAGGACAACAATTAATTAGCATATTACATCAAAGTATCCAACGAAACATTTATGTTCTATTGTTAAACTAGTGTTATACATTTATTTTTTAGCTTAGAAATTTGATGTCTATATTGATATACATCTCAAATGAGTGATCAAAATATAGGTTAGTGACAAAGTAGATCCCAAAGAGCTCGTAAAGGTCTGTCAATTGTTGAATCCAAAGAATAAGGTTGGGCGTTTGACTATGATTGTACGGATGGGAGTTGAAAAGGTGAGGGCCAAACTACCTCACCTCATCCGAGCTATCCGTGAAGCTGGCCTAATTGTCACATGGATGAGTGATCCCATGCATGGAAACACCATCAAGATCCCCTCAGGGCTAAAAACAAGATCCTTCGATGCAATTCAGGTGCATCTATGTTTTCTCTCTGTGTGTGGCCCTCTCTCTACATGTGTGTCACTATGTGTGCTTTTGTATTTGTGTGTATACATGCATGTGTGTGTGCGTGCGTGTAGGTAATTTTTTATAACATAACCATACATGAATTAACAAATAAATTGTGTACAGGCAGAGGTCAAAGCATTCCTTGATGTTCATGAACAAGAAGGAACCTATGCAGGTGGCATCCATTTGGAGATGACAGGACAAAATGTGACTGAATGCATTGGAGGATCAAATACTATCACCGTGGAGCATTTGAAGAGTCATTTCCATACACATTGTGACCCTAGGCTCAATGCATCACAATCTTTGGAGTTGGCTTTCATCATTGCTGAGCATCTATGCAAAAATAGAGCTAGCATCATCAATTTTGGCCACTAGAGACACCTTTATACTTAAGGTATTGTGTCTCTATTGTTTCCATCTTGTAAGCAAGGCATATCTTACAAATTTCCACAAGCAAGTATAGTTTCAAAGGTTGGCACTTGCCATCAATGATGTCATGTCTTCTCTAAAAACAAGTGAGGACTAGAGCAACATTTAACTCGCTAAATTGTTGATATTAATGGGCATCCCTTAATGTGAGATTCTCCAAGCCCATAATTTTGAAGTTGCAACTATTTTTTCATATGCCCTTTTACCTGGAAAATGCTATTTGAGCTTAAAGAGTTACAAGTAAGCATCTCTTGCTCACATTGTAAATGCCTAGAGTCATAGTACTAGTATTTATTTTATTAGCTTTTTCCATCATGGAATGATCTTGGGATTTTGCATAAATACTAGTGCAATGATTTGATTTGATAGAAAGAAGCATTTGCTCTACTTTCAAATGATTGAATTAAACTCTATTTTGAACATTCTCATGTGCTCTTTTTTCGTAAAGCACCTTTTTGCTTTATTAGGCTATTCATATAGATATGTATTGTCTAAAATATTCTACTCAATTGAATACATTAATGGATGTTGTTAGTTTTTTTTTTTGCTTAAGATTGTCAATGCTAGTAATGTTGTTGATTATTTGAGGAATATAAATGTGACAAAAGTTTGGCATCAACAAAAAGTAGCCCTTTATGGAAGGCCCAACTCTTATTGAAGGAGACTATGGCTACTATTTGCTTATTATTAATGTTCATGCACATACTTCCATTTTTGTGGCTTAGAACTATCACTAATCTCCTTAAGGGGAAGAGGTCACTCAAATATTTCTAATGTAGCATGTGCGTTCAACATATCATGCATAAAAAAGATATCATGTACGTTCTTTTTTATTCGCCAAAGACTCATACATGGGGGCATTTTTATAAGTGTTATAGTGGATACCTCAAGCTCTCATAATAACTCTCATGTTGTACAAAAGCCATGATATTATTATATATATATCAATAGCCATGTTACATACAGTGAGTGATGTTCTATTTAAAAGGAGTTCCTTTTATTTTGAAAAAAATGGCACTATAAAAAAGTCACAAAAGTGACTTTAACAAAAGTTCTAGCACATGTGACTTCAAGTACATGGAATACTCAAGAGTTTTAGATGGATGGGTTGCATACATTTCAAATCGAATCCCATAAGTGTTCAAAACGTTTTGAAAATGTATGAATAAAAATTAGCCTTTCTTACTTATAATTATCTGATTATTGTGATTCAACAATGTATTCAACAAGAAATCAAAGTTCTATAAGATAACAAAAATGTAGCCATTTTTGTCACTTCTTTGCTTGAAAATTAGTGTTCATGGAAGCTTATATAATGTGAATGTCAAAATGTGTGTTTGCTTTCATCATCCAATGTTAGTAACCACAAGTTGAGAGTTTAAGTTCACAATTATCATTTTGGAAAGTTTGAATATGCACTTTTTCTTGCAGCTAAGAGGAATCATAAAACGTATGTACCATTATACAATTCAATCAATGAATATTTCATTCAACTGCTTGAGAAAATATACGAATATATTTACATACTAGTTATGTGTTGTTGTTTGGAAGAAACTTGTATGTTCATATCATACAAATAATCATTTTATTTTAGTAAAACCCGCATATATAGGGTCTATAAATAAGTAAACACATGTAGTAGACATGGTTTTAACATGCCTTGCAAATTCCCTAGAGCAAACAAAGGGCTTCCATCCTTACAAGAATAGTACTTCACCCTCACTTACATATGGGCTTTCAATGCAAAATTTTCCATGTCAACTAATGACCTTGGGCCATTTTCTTCTCCTTTGTTTGTGTTCAAAGCCAACAAATGTTCATTCACATACTTGTTTATAGAAAGCATGATGCTAAATTGGCTCTTCCAGTCAAGTAAAATGTGAGAACATGTATACTTAATCATGAAGAGAGTAGAGAATGGAGCTTCTTCGAAGTGGTCCCCCTATTTCACGTGCTCTAACCTTCTTACTATTTGGATATCACGACTAGAAGAACAACAAGAAGAAAAGGAGAGAGAATGTTGAGTAGTTTTTCTTTCCTAATTCCCTAACTCACTTGCTCACACTCTCTCTCCCTCACCTCAAGCTATCATGATGAAGCAAGCAAGATGATAAAGAAGCTAAAGAAGAAAAGACTCTCAAATGGTTTGCAACACAAGCATGAGCTTTGACATCACTGAGAAATTATATAAATATGGTTTACCAGGCAGCTAGCCTCAACCCTTGTCCACTCTCAAGTCTAGTATTCCCTCTTTGACATGGCATTGGTTCTTTACTATAACTTCTCAATGATGTCAAAGCATGAGCTTTGACATCATTGAAAAATTATATACATAGAATTCACTAGGTAGCTAGCTACTTCAACCATTTTCAACTCTCAAGTCTAGTCTTCTCTCTTTGACATGCCATTGGTTCTTTACTATAGACAAATGGATGTGCTAATGGTTCCACTTATTTTGCGGGTCTTATGTAGACAAATGGACATGCTCATGGATCCACTTATTTTTCCATTGGCTCTTTATTCTAGACAAAAGGATGTGCTCATAGATCCACTTGTTTTTTGGGTCTTATGTGCATGAATAGAATTCAAAAGTGATCTGTTTGTGACTTTGGGGGATATGAAAATTTGCATTGGAGTTAGCACGAGTCTCACATTTACAATACATATTCTCCACATGCTACGAGATTTTGGCAATAGACTTTATAACTTGCAGTGGCTAGTTTCGAGAGTGGTAAATGAATAGAGATAACGATTTAAAGAGATTTTGAGGCCTTAAATGTCTTTGAAAATTACTATTCTATTTTTCTAGCCCCCACCTTAGTCTCTTCTTGCTATTTCGAGTTGTTGGCTATTATTTACTATTTTAGTAGTTATTATTTCTCATAACTTATGAAAATGATATTTCTTGTAACTTCTAATAACATGAGTAACTTTATTCTCTTTTTTACTCTCATAGATACTATTTTGGATACTTTAGTATATAGAATAGCTATTATTTTTGACAATTTTAGAATCAGGTTAACATGTACTCCCTCCTAGAAAGGGTACATGTCCCTTGGCAATCTTGGTCAAATATAACGTATTCAGGCTTGCACCAAAGATAGGGAATGCTAGTACTTGAGTGGTAATTTTTTGGAGGATTAAAATGTATTGTTGATCATGAAGATTGATATTGTTAGAGATGAGGAACATAGTTGGCCTTGTTCTTGGATGGGTGTCCTAGTTCTCAAAGCTATTAAGGATTGTGAATATATAATGGCATAGTTGTTGGCATGCTTGATTGAAAATACTTCCTTTTCGTGTGGAACTTGAAGGGTTAGGGAGAATGGATTGTGAGTTGTGGAAGGTGGAAGAGTTACCATTCAAGTAGAGGTGATGGCTTCAAGCTCTCCACAAACTTCTATACCTACAGATTAAAACTTCATGTATGTTCACTTCCTAAGGGAGTGCTTTTATTTTTTCTCATGCACAAGGTACATTTTTTTGGATTTTGAGATATTCAAAATCCAAGTATTCCTAGATTTTCCAATACTTCAAGACCCAATCTACGTCTAGGTTATTGTGCAAAGATTATGTAACTACAGGTACTTACACATGCTAGTACTTTGTTAGAAGATGGCTTCATTGGGATTCATCTTATTGTGTAGTGATGGTTAATATAGTGGCAACATTTCATTAGTTTAGGAATCAAATGCACACTTATTGCTAAGAAATGCATTCCATGTGAAGGGAGTGAGCCCAGAATGAAAGCACGTGAGCACAAAAGCAAGAGCTATGGTGAAAGGAGCAAGATGTATGTGTGTGTGTGTGTGTGTGTGTGTGTGTGTGTGTGTGTGTGTGTGTGTGTGTGTGTGAACTCCAATAGTCACAATGTGTGATCGGCCTTTCCTTTATTCAAATATCACTAAAAGAATAAAGAATAAAGTGACAATGATGGGTGCCTGCCACTTGTAGTGTAACAATATGTAGGTACTATCAAATGTCATTGAAAGAATAAAAAATAAAGTGACAATGATGGACATCCACCACTTGTAGTGTACATGTGTGCGAGTACTGTCAGTGTAGCAATACATGGGCGGCTAGACATAGGTGACTTTACCCTCAATAGCGTCCCACTTAAAGGTGAATATGTTCCTAGTGAGGAGAGAATAAGAAAAAGGTAAAAAAGTAACAATGTACATAAGTACAGAAGGATGAGGAAATATGTCATCTCATCCAATGCCCATCAACTTCTTAAAGTTAGTGTACGCTAGGACTCGTGCATCCTAGCCACCCTAACATATATACATAGTTGTTGTACCCTTTAGGTACCACATGATATCCTTGACGGCATCCCAATGCCATCTGCTAGGTGTAGACATATAGCATGCCATAACTCCCACTACAAATCTTATGTCAAGATGAGTGGCTATCATGGCATACATCAAACTTCCCATGACGGATGCATCAGGGAACTTGGGCATCTTGGCCTTCTGCTCATCAGACTATGAAAAATAGGCATGACTAACCATCATATGATAAGGTAGAGGACAACCAATATGCTTACCATCTTGCATATGAAATTGCTCAAGGACTTTCTAGATATACTCATTCTATGATAGATAAAGGACAGAGCAATCATGTGTGATGCACATCCCAAGAATATGTGATTCCTATCCCATGTCCTTCATCTCAAAGCTCTTCTTGAGCTAAGTTTTCAAGGCATCTAGCTCATCATGAGCTCTCCCAACAATAAGCATATTATCCACATAGAGTACCAAAATCATAAGACTGCCATCACATGCCTTCTTCTATATAAACATGGATCCATAGCACTATGGCTATATCCCTATGAATGTATAAAAACATCAAACTTGTGGTATCATTCCCTAGGTTTATGCTTAAGGTCATGAAGGCTCTTCCTCAAGTTGCTCACTAGATGTTCCATGTCTTTTTCTTCAAAGCCCTTAAACACAATATTAGTGAGTTTGGGAATCTCCGAATTCCCATTTTTTGAATACTAAAAAGGTGGCACCCAGATAACATGCCCATAAGTTTCTCAAAACCATATGATGTGACCTATCATTGAAAAACACTTGAAAAATGGAATCTATTGAGCTATAGAGTGCTCGATTTGGAGTTATGGTGTTCACGTTATGACAAATCCAAAGATTTGACCACATGTCCCAAACTTATGGGAAATTCCCATATTTCTCAATATGGTATTCTTAGGCTACTGCATATAGATTTCATCATGTAAGTCCCTATGAAGAAATGTCATCTTTACATCCATCTGATAAAGGTCCATAGTAATCAATAAGCTGCATAGGTTTGTCATTTTGACCACAGGATAAACGACTTTATCAAAGTCAACACCATATTCCTACTTGAAACCCCCAGCTACTAATCTGGACTGATTAGCAAGCTTGGGACGTCCACTGATATTTTTCAGTTTGTATATCCACTTCATGGCAATGCCTTCCTGCCACTAGGAAAATTAACCAAATCCCATGTATGGTTAGTCTATAAGGAGTCAAACTCCGACTGCATAGCCTTGTCTTATGAGTGACTATCATCTCTATAAATGGCCTAGAAAAATTGAGAGTTTACAAAGGTTTAATCAATTGAGCATCCTTCACTAATAGCTTTCCACAAGAATGTGAATCGCTTTTGGAATCAAGATCAGTTACATCCAATTTGTGAGGAGAGGAAGAATTAGTTGGCAATGTGAATAAGGTTTTGAGTGTGAGGGAGAGGATGTGAATGAGATCTAAGCTGAACTCAATTGAGAAGTGAGTAAGTGTGACAGAGGCTTGAATGAAAGGCTCAATTAGATAAGGATTTACCTTACCTTAGGTAAAGAAAAGCTTTTAAATCTTTTCATCAGCTAAAAGGTGTGAACCTGGTAGCCCAAATTTCTACATCTCTCAATATGAAATCATTGTACTCGATCTGTGCAGGGACGTTCTCTTAGTGGCAGTAGTAGGTGATGTATTTGTGTAGGGGCTACACAAGCTACTCAAAATCTTAAGGGAGAGAATGAGCACTTATGGCCTCTACATAAATGGGATCAATCTCCTCACATTAAGCGATGCAAAATAAGCACTACCTAGCCAAATTGGAAGTGGACTAGGTACTTTTTACACACGATTAGAGAGATAATGATATAAAAGATAAAGAAAAGAGAATGTGTGATATAATATGAAGCAAATAATTGAAATTCCTAATAACCAAAATGGTAAGGGAGACAAACACACATAAGTGGAGGGATAATAGTGATGACGATCTAGGAAGAGAAAGAGAAAGAGAAGTGGAGAGGATGATGGTGTGGAGGGTTTTGGGATAGTGGAATGGGAAGGAAGGGGATAATGGGGGAGGGATGGAGAATGAGAGAGGATGAGGACAAGAGTAGGCGAGGGTGAGGGTATAATGAAGTGGATGATAAAGAGGGTGATAAATTTGGAAGATGAATAGGAGATGAGGGAGAGAGAGATGGTGTGTGTGCGATGAAGTGGAAAAGAAGGGTGGTGGAGTGGAGATGGATGGGGGAAAAGTGAAGGAGAGGAAGAGAATAGAGGTAGTAAGAATGGTGGTAGAGTAGAGCATGTGTGTCCCCCCCTTAAAGAATCAAAGGGGTCTCCTTTTATAGACACTTGGTTGGATTATATCATCTACTAATACTAATTAATTAAGTATAATCTTGATTGATTAGAGTCCCCAATTGGATGATACACTAGGTGATATAAGGCCATGCATGGAGTCTCCCTTCACAATGCATTTTGTTGTCTTGTATGCATAAGTCTTTATAGTCAAGCTTCCCATAAAAAATAATAAGAAATGAAAGATAAACTACAAAGGTTGAAAAATATGAAGTAGAGTTGTGCATGTGCATTACTAATATAATGTGATGTTTTACAATATGGGATGGATTGTTTTACAAGGTTTTGACTTCAAAGAATATGAAAATATATATACACTTTTTACAATATATTCCATCCTCCAAAAGGAGTGGAAGCTTGCTTTGGAGATAGATTCATGGACAAATATATTATGCATTTTCTTCCTTTGATCACCCAAATTTTTTTATATGCATGCATCATTTATGAAGCTCCAAATATTAAAAAGGAGGAGTGTCATAGTTAATTTAATAAAAGGCTAGGAAAAGTGAGATATGCACGAAATGAGAAAATATAAGAGAGAAGAAAAAAAATTCAAATGTATGCACACCATATGGGAGAGTTATTAGAGTATTTCCTTAAAATACTCAAAGATATGTGTGTCCAAGCTTGGCTCACCTTCTCCTTTCATTTTCAAAGATCTTTGATCCAAGTGACTGACAACTTTAAATTTTTTGTAGAAGGTGTCTTCATGTCCCCTTATCCTTATGTTGACTTTCTTGTATGCTTGGCATCATTTCCTTAAATGTGAGGACACTCTTATGCACCACCCTAAGGTTTTCTTGATGTCATGCACCTCACCTCTGAATCCATCCAAGCCCAATGCTAGAATTATTGTAGATAAATATTCCCAAAGTGAATTACTTAGAAATGAATTTCTTAGGGGAAAAGTAGATCACTATTATTTGGTAGAAATGTGTAAGCCTTTATGATAGGAGCTAAAATGGGTCGGCACTGGCTATGGCACTAGCCGAACCTCATGCACACAATAGACACCCCCACCACAGCCTCATGGTCCAGGAGCATCTAAGACTCACTCTACACTAAATGCTAATGTTAATTCTGTGTTTGTATTAGGTCATAGTCCAACGTTTACCATCCCTTCTCCTCAAAGGGAGATCCCATAACATATAGGCATAATACCTCATAGCACAAACATAGGAAAGCACCTCTTGGCTGATTCTCGTGGCTCCATTACGACTCTCCTACACCTCAAGGATTGGCCCCAAGATGTGTTGCTCCAACATAAAGTACACACGATACAATCTCCACTCTTTCATTTTGAACGTATTCCAGGAGATACCGTGTGTCCTTACTAAACAATTCCCAAAGACGATCGACTAGCCTACAGATTAGGTTGTCCACACACTTAAGAGTAGGTCATCATAACGGAAAACATGTGCTATGCATCCAGTTCTTCATATTCTGATACCATGGTTGATATGCACATGCAAAAGTGGATGATCCTAATGTGCTCGAACATAATTTTCAATAAAAAACGTGTAATGCACAACCAGGCTTTCCAATGCTCATTCACTAACTCGTTGCAGCGATGTAAGGATAGTACTGAGACAATGCTCATGCTACTATCCTCTTAATTAAAATACTACGAACCCTATATCATGATATTCATAAGCAAAATCAGCAATAAACATCACCCAAATCGCATCATTCAAACACCCACTCTCTACTTTTAGGTAGTGCTTATGTTGCATAGGTGTAGGGGTTCCTTTTGTCATGCTTTGATGTATGAAAAGCGATAAATCATGAACTTTGACAAAGAGATAGGGAAGACTGAGGCTAAACCTCATGCTTCGCCACTACCATCTTTTTTTAAAAAAAATTATGAAGCATATTTTTATTTTTTTCTTATTTTTTTCTTATTTTTTAGCATTTATTTGATAATAATCAATTTTTTAATTTTCCATATACCAATTATTTCAACATACTAAATTTTAATTTTATGTTTTATTTTTTTTCATCGGAACACATTTCACCCACCCAAAATGACAAAACCATCATTTTACCCTTAAAAACCGCATTTCGAGTGTTACGGGATTTTAAAAGCGCATGTAAATCATTATGAAATCAAAATTTTCTAATAGATAGCAATTAAAAATAATGCAACTAGTACTCAAATAAATTTTCATCACATAAGAACATCATTTCCATCATAAAATGTCAAAAAAGCTTAATTTCGTTCATAAAAAATAGTCATACCACGTTTCTACGAAACCCGAGACATATTAAATGACTGCATGACCAAAGAATAGAGCCTCCATTGATCTCAATTCCATGCTTGATGTGTAGCAAATGATTCTTCCTTTTAGGTAATGTGCATGAACAGCCCATAAAGAGAGAGAGGGAGGAGAGAGAAATACTAGAACTGGTTCTATCAATCCAGGCAGGACAGGTGGAGAATGGTGATGGAGAGTGAAACCAAAGTGTAGATCAAGGATATAGTCAGTCTAGGGGGTTGTATTGAACCTCCATAGCCCCCCTCTCCCTAAAAAATCGACGCCCGTACAGAGACATCATTTTTTCTCCACACCATCACGAAAAAGCACCCCCCCCCCTCTCGTGAAATTTTGGGGGTGCCCAAGGCCCCCCAAAGGGTGGCACCCCTTCAACTCTCAAGTGACTAGCCATTTTTTGGCACTCCTCCCGCGTTCGACCTCCAAATCAACTTCTGAAAAATCTCGGGCATCTATCTCGAGGTCCTGCACTACCTGGCTCTTTTCGGGGTCTCATCTAACATCATGAAAAATTATCAAAAATACAAAACCACTGCTTGGTTCATCTTTAAAGCACTTTTGGAACCCGTCGGCTGCTTTCTGCTTAAAATTGACTCAATTACCTATGTCATCTTCGACGAAGTCTATTTTTTTGTTGAAATTGGGATTTTTTGAAAAATTTTGAGCATGTTTCCCGAGCAAAATCCACCTCTCATTGGCAATCATGAGATAGGGCGAGTCAACCCATCGAATCCTACGAACATATCTGCACATAAACACAACCATAAAGAGCATCAAGGTGATACAGAAAATACTCAACAAAACACATCACAACTCTCATTCTATCCCTCCCTGTCAAAACCAAGGCATGAAATCCACAAGGAGTAGGTCTAGCATAATTGGACAGAAAGCCCAAAGCTAGTCACTAACAAATTACTCCAACACAGCTAAGCTAAAAAGAATTATCAAAGAGATCATCCTAAGTGGTGGTTTGAACTACCTGCCTAACTAAGGACAATGCAACCAGGAGCTCCTACTAGGTGAGGACTCCTATAGCCTAATCAAGAAATATTGTCTTTTAGCACATTGTCCTTTGAGGCATTTATTTTCCATACTCAGGCGTGTAAAAAGGAGGGAGCTAAGCATAGTGACCCAAGGAGAATAGGGCATTGGCCTTAGGTCCTACCTTGGTACCTAAGAACCTACCAAGCCCTTGCAAGGCGACACTTAATCCTTTTCTGCCACTTACTTTTATTTTCGCTCCAACCTTCCTTATTTTCTTTGCTTTTCAGCTAGATGTCACCCCCAAGAAGACAAGGCATCGGCCTCGGGTCTTGTCTCGCCCCCAGGAACCTACCATGCCTTTGCAAGGTGATGTACAACTGCTCAAGGATTTTCCTTGCTTTCCTTTTTCTCTTTTTATAGAGGGGTTAGAACCCATTTTTACACACCTCTATATATTCATATATTGCCTTTAGATAGTTAGGGTTTCTTTCCATGTATCATCATTTTGTCTAGCAGGCTTTTCTAATAGCCTTACAACTAACAGAAACTCCTAGGATGGTCGCCTAACAAGTTAGCGGAACAGGGTCACTAGAATTCCCGTCTAAAATAGGTCTTTCAGTGCTGGCAATGCCTTTGCAAGAGGAAATGACTACTCAAACCTCCCCCAGACATACATAACCTAAACCTGTGACTTCATGCCTTGATTGTCGGTCCCCAACAAACAAAAATAGAGAAACCCTTACATACACATGTATCATTAATTGCTTAAGGGAAAAGGGGAAAGACTTGGGAAGGGGACGAAACCACCTGGAATGGTCACAAGAAGCTCCTCCATAGCAAAGGCTCCCTCCAACGACTTCGTCAACCTGTATGATGCAATCGCTAAAATAGAAAACTATTATATGTACTTGCACCAAATAGACATAGGGCCGTCTTTGGCCTAAAGAAATAGCACGTTTCATTGCAAACTAACAAGCCCTCTTGGCCTAATAAAATCAAACATTAAAACCTTAAAGCAACTGGCCCTCTTGGCCTAATGAGATCAAACAGAATAGCACCTACGCATCTCTCCTTGGAATAAGACAGGTATACGAAAATATGCTCCATTCCAAGGGGAAAAATAGGGCTCTCATCCCTAAACTAAATGCATCAAGTTGTGGCCCATCCCTCCTACATATATAGCAAGAGGGTACGCATATCATGTCATCTGATCAACCTATGTCCAAGTTAATAGTGGTAGATGGGTCTTGACCACTCTTCACATTACCCATACCAACCATCACCGGTCATATAATGCATGGTCAAATAAAATCCCCCACAAGCAACCAAGTCCTGTCTCTCATTATCAATAGCAACATCCGGACTAGGACCACAGTTGAAGAAGAGGTCCTCTTCATAAGCAAAATTGGCTACTGAATCCGCAAACTAATTCCAAGAACGTGGGATCAGCTGAAGAGAGATGCTCTCAAATTCATCAAGTAGGGTCATAGTAGTTCGATAATACATACAAAGGATAGGATTCTGGACTGTGTATGTCTCATTTAGTTAATATAAGATAAGCTGGGAATCCCCTTTTACTAACAACCGTCGAATACCACCTTTCTTGGCAATGTTCAATCCCATAATCAAGACTTTATACTCTGCCACATTGTTAGTGAATCCTACCCTGAGATAAACAGCTAATTTCATTATGACTCTATGTCGAGGATCTTGGATAACTACTCCAACACTCCCTTTTTTATTAGGGCTCTTGGACGCCCCGTTAAAGTATAATGTGTACGCCCACAATGGGTTTACATAGCCAGCCATCAAGAACTCCCCTATTCGTAATTATGATAGTCAAAATTCAACATATTTAGAGGATAAATTGACGGCTCCATCCCACCTTCTTCATTAAACTCAACAGGGATGCTTGTCAAAATTTGTAAATAGTGATGGCAGAAAACTTTGATTTTCCACACAAAGGTACCATCCTCTTGCTCAACCACTTTGTATCCTTTGGTCCAACAGATAAGCTTCCCATGATGATATCTTTGCTCTAGATATGGATGCTCCAAATAAGGGATTAACCGCCCCATCAACCAGTTTAAGCTCTCTTGCAGGTCTCAAATCATCCCTAGCATGGACCTGCAACGCATTTAGCACATTAGCATACTAAAAAATAATAAGATTTTATCTTATTAAGATTAACCTTATTTTTAAATTCCACTTCTTGTAGATCAACTAGTAAAGCCGTAGACTTTCCTAACTACCTTGTGAGGGCCATCCCATCTAGGTTCCAAATCATGGAACCGCTTCATCCGACGTTTAGCTACTTCCTGGTGTAGCAAACTCTGCAATTTGACCTCATCTAGGTGGGCTATGGTCATAAAATACTTGAATAGGGCATCTTCCTCACCCAAAGAATGATTGATTGCGAATTTGATGGTCGAAAACTCAATTTCTAAGAGCAAAGACACACTTCTCCCCATAAACTAATTTGAATGGGGTGTGGCCAGTGGCTCATTTAAATGTCGTGTTATACGCCCATACCGCCACATATAATTTTGTATCCTAGTCCCGTTTCTTTTCGGAGACTATCTTGGACAGGATACCCACAAGCTGCTTATTGGTACTTTCAACTTATCCATTTTCTTGCGGATTATAGGGAGTCGTCTTGTTATGCTTAATTTTCCAAGTTTCAATTAGACTTTTAATCACTTTGTTTAAAAAGCGAGTTCCATGGTTTGATACTATTTCCTTTGGCGGACCGAAATAATCTGCTCAAGTAGGAAATTGGTAGTCTCTTTTGCATTATCCTGCCTCATCACCCGTGCTTCTGACTACCTTGTGAAGTAATCTGTTGCTACTATAATATATCTCTTCTGAGTAGTAGATGACGGGGTAATAGGATCCACAAAGTTGATGCCCCACTTCGCAAATGGAAGGGTAGCCATAATCGAAGTAAGTGGGTGCTTCATATTCTCTCTACTGTCGTATCTTTGACATGTATTGCATCTCTTAACATACTCAAATGAATCATGGAAAATGGACGGCCACCAATATCCAGCTCTTAAAGCCTTCTGTGCCGTCAACTACCCAGCAAAGTGCCCTCCACAAGCAGAGTCATGGTACTCATCCAGGATAAATGGAACCTCGTCAAGCATCACACATCGGCGATAGATATCATCAACACCCTGCTGATATAGTGTTCCTGCGATCAAGGAAAGTTTCAATGCCTATTGTTTAATTTTCCTCTTCTCGGATTTTGATAGAGTAGCTCAAGTCTCTCCTATAGATAGATAATGCCTTATAGCAGCATACCAGGAGGAAATAGACATTGTATCAATCTTAAACAATGTTTCCATGTCACTTCCTTCAGCCAAGACCTCTTTCGGCTCTCCGAAATAATCCACAAGACATTCTACAATGCCCTATAGCTTCCGTGGCTTGCTCTTAAACTTGTAGTCAAACTCCTGCAAAGTGATTAACCACTTTGCTAAATGATCATGCGATTGTAACTTGTTCACAAAGACCTTCCGTCTTCGTATAAAAAACCACTTTTTCATAAAGAATGTAGTGCTTGAACTTTTTGGTCGGAAATACCATTGCAAGGCACAACTTCTCCATATAGGTATAGTTAATTTTTGATATTCCCAACTTCCGACTAGCAAAAGCTATCGGATGGTACCACTTTTCCTCCCAAATTCGGGATAAGCAGCAGAGCTGATACTATACATGGTGGCTGCTGAAAATATGTAGAACATTTTGCCCCTTTTAGGTGCTTTTAAAATAGGTGCTTTGGCAAGCTCTTGCTTCACATCATCAAAAGATACTTTGCAAGCATCACTCCATGCAAACTGACAATTAAAGGACAATAGGTTTTCAGTGGCAACGTTCTTTCTACCAGGGCATTGATAAACCTCCGATAATACCCTACCGACGATAAAAAGCTATACACCTCCTTTGGAGTACGCTGCGGACACATGGCACTATGATCTTGTTCTTTTCAGGGTCAGTCACCCTATTGAACTGACCACATGACCTAACAATGGCCCATAAGGCATCCCAAAGACGCACTTCCGTGGGTTAAGAGCTATGCAAAATTGTCTTCAACGCTCAAAACACTTCTGCAAAACAATCAGCTGCCTTTCTCTTGTGGTGGCTGTCCCCAAGTCATCAATGAATACTTTTAACTCCTTTGGGGAGATGTTACCAAAGGTCTTGTCGGCTATTCTTTGCCATGAACCAAGTGTATTACATAAACCAAATGCCATCACATGGTACACAAAGTTACCAAAGACAGTTTTAAATGTCATTTTAAGCTTGACTTGCTCAGCAATCACCATTTGGTTATACCTTGCAAAGAAATCCATGAACGAATATATTTCCCTACCCGCTAGTTGATCCAAATTTTGGTCAATAAATGGAAATGGGTAGTAGTCCTTAACAGCTCTCTCACTCTGAGGAGACTCGGGGTAAGCATCCACTATGACATGATTGGCACCTCTACCTAGAATCACTCGACCAGTGGGTATATCGACTTGACAGTCTGTTCGTAAAATCCATGGCTTGCCTAGCAAAAATCAATAGCTAGGACGTCATGCAAACCTTATCACCCTAAAGTCCAGGTAGCATTCCACGCTTGCAATAGTAACATGGAATTTAGTGATGCAATCTTCTGATTGCCTTAGACTATCATCAGCCATCCTAAGAAGTGTAGAGCTATCTTTTTGGATTTCTAAACCTAGCCTCTCTTCAAGTTTGAACTCATGATATTGATCGAGGATCCAGTGTCCACGATCGCGTGCTCTACTAATATACCATCCACGTACGTTGGAACCCTGGGACAATGCTTTTCAGCATGATCGAACCAATCTTCTCCCACTCATGCTATGCCCAAAGTTTCTACAATATACCCAATACGAATGATTTTATTAAATTCATTGCATACTCCTGGAGACAATTTAATCAATTGCAGGAGATTCACGTCTGGTTTGACTTCGCAAAGAGCACTTGCTAAATCAAAGTCGTGGTAGTTAGCCAAATTTCTCTTCTCTTGCCAAACCGGTCCCTCCTTTGGCCTTTGGAACGGCTTTGGTGCCTCTTTTTAAACTTTTGCCTTCTTTCTTGGCAATCCTTTATCCTTCTCGGGATCAACTTTACTATCAACAGGCCTTAGAGGTCCACCTTCCATATCAAGATTCAAAACTTGCTTGCCCCTAGCATCTTGCTTAGGGTTTCTCTTGACAAGTTTTACATTTCCTTTGTCACCCTCTTTAGTCTTTTGAAATCTTGTGACGGCTCGTAGATTAGAAGTTTCTGTGTCATAGACACGTATAGCCTCAATAAGACTGACTCCACTGCCATGAGGCAACTCCTCTACAATAGCCTTTCCTCGTTGTAGTATTTGTCTTGGTTCCTCATCTTGTTGGAGATTATTCCCTTGTGCGCGACGATTAACTGGACCTGGCAGTTTACTCCCTTGTTGGAGAGAACTGATCTTACTCCAACAGGTAGCAGCTAAGTGGCCAGACTTTCCGCAAATATTGCATTTGACATTCGGACAATTCCTAGGGAAATGTTGGTCACGACACCACTTACAAGTGAATCTTGAGGGGGCACCCTCTTAAGGGCATCGACTCCTTATCAAATTCTGCTGCTTCTTATGGATATTGGCATCCACATCTATTTGTCTATATTGCTCAGAAATGTAATTTATGTAGTGCTTCATCATGTCCTTAACTTCGCCAAGGACATTAGAGGCACTCGACTCATAGTCGCGATTTTCTGTCAATCATCCCATCGGCCTAACCACTTGATTTGGAATCAATCGCTAACCTACTAGGACAACATTCAGGTTTGTTACTTGGCCTCCACCACTTAGTAGGCCCATCTGACTAGCCATAAGCAAAGTCATACTAGGAGGAGCTGGTAACATAAAAAAATTTGGCATAATACCCCCTCTTCCATTCGCATTTGACATGGGGTCCCCTTGACTCCCGTTGGTCAATGTCAAATTATTACCATTCCAATTTATCCTTGCTGCATAAGCTACTTGCAAGAGCGACTCTACTCCTTTTTCTTGGGTAATAGCAGTGTCAATGCCGGCCAAAGCGACACTACTCAGCTGCACTTGGATGTTGAAATCTAATCCATGTGGAAAATATTGCAACTATGCAGCTAGTGGAATGGGAATATAAGTATTAATTTTGCAAAGAACTTGCTTTAGTTTCTTGGCATAGGCATGGACATTCTCATTTGGCTCTTAATGTGTTACATTCAAGACATGCAACCAATACTATCCACCCCTCTCAGGGGCAAACTCTCTACGGAAGGCCGTGAAGAATTGGTCAATGCTAGTTATGGTTCCAGCCTCTAAACCATGATACCATACTATTACCCTTTCTTTTAATGTCATATTGAAGAACATCATTAAGTGTCCTTCGTCTTGGATTCGATAGTTGAACATGAGTGTTTGAAATTGCTTACTATGGAGTTCTCCATCTTCTTTTGCTAACCCATGAAAGATGGGCAAAGGTGCTCCTAATATCGATAAATCTAGTGTCCCTGTTGGAATTGCGATGGGTTGTGCCATGGCTACAATCGGATATTGACAACAGGAGTTTGTGTAGGTAAAACTACACCCCCATTTGAAATGGGTTGATTGAATGGAAGAAGGGAAGTACTAAGACTTCCTCTTGCACTCAAAGGGCTGCTTATGACACTTAGGTTATTAGAACCATTGCCACTTATGCATAGTGGGCTGCTCCTTTGAGAAGAATAGCGCCTTAGAATCTCCCACCACTGTCTAGCCCCCTCAGCATGTTCCTCTTTTTGTAATTCGCCTCTTGACGGTTCTTGTCAGAGGACATAAACCAACTATTTGGTCCCTAGAAACCCTAGATTTAAAGCCACCACTTATTGGTGGCTCCCAGCAAACGCATCACTGATGGGACCTAAAATGGGCCAGCACTAACTATGGCACTAGCTAGACCTCATGCACACAACATACACCCCCACCACACGGTCTCGTGGTCCAAGAGCATCTAAGACTCACTCTACACTAAATGCTAATGTCAATTCTACGTTTGTATTAGGTCATAGTCCAACGTTTACCATCCCTTCTCCTAAGAGGGAGATCCCATAACATATAGGCATAATACCTCGTAGCACAAACATAGGGAAGCACCTCTTGGTTGA
Organism: Lygodium microphyllum; assembly: GCF_053477565.2. Taxonomy (NCBI): domain Eukaryota; kingdom Viridiplantae; phylum Streptophyta; class Polypodiopsida; order Schizaeales; family Lygodiaceae; genus Lygodium; species Lygodium microphyllum. The sequence continues at coordinate 5,326,108 of NC_141143.1, read as the reverse complement.
TTCCCGCGGCTCCACTGCGACTCTCCTACACCTCGGGGATTGGTCCCAAGATGTATCGCTTCAAAATAAAGTATACATGATATAAGCTCCACTCTTTCATTTTGAACGTATTCCAAGAGATACCATGTGTCCTTACCAAACAATTTCCAAAAACGATAGACTAGCCTACATATTAGGTTGTCTCACACACTCAAGCATAGGTCATCATAACGAAAACAGGTGCTATGCATCCAATTCTTCATATTTCGATACCATGGTTGATATGCACATGTAAAAGTGGATGATCCTAATGTGCTCAAACATAATTTTCAATTAGAAACGTGTCCTGAAAAACCAAGCTTTCCAATGCTCATTCACTAACTCGTTGCGACGATGTAAGGATATCACCGAGACAACGCTCATGCTACTATCCTCTTAATCAAAATACTACGAACCCTTTATCATGATATGCATAAGTAAAATCAGCAATAAACAGCACCCAAATCACATCATTCAAACACCCCACCCCCTACTTTTAGGTAGTGCTATTGTTGCATAGGTATAGGGGTTCCTTTTGTCATGCTTTGATGTATGAAAAGTGATAAATCACGAACTTTGACAAAGAGAGGAAAAACTGAGGCTAAGCCTCCTGCTCTGCCACTACCATACATTCACAAACACTCATTATATTTTTTCTTATTTTTAAGAAGCGTGTTTCTATCTTTTTTCTATTTTTTCTTTTTTTTAGCATTTATTTGAGAATAATCACTATTTTTTTAGCTTCCTTATACTAATCATTTCATCATACTAAAATTCAATTTCATTTTCCTTTTTCCCCCATAAGAACACATTTCACCCACCTGAAACGACAAAAGCATCATTTTACCCTTAAAAATCGCATTTCGGGTGGTATGGGATTTAAATAGCACATGTAAATCATTATGAAATCAGAATTTTCTGATAAACATCAATTAAACATAATGCAACCAAAACTAAAACAATTTTTCATTACATAAGAATATCATTTCAATCATAAAATGTCCAAAAAAGCTTAATTTCGTTCATAAAAAATAGTCATACTATGTTTCTACGAAACCCGAGACACATTAAATGACTGTGTGACTAGCAGATGGAGCCTTCATTGATCTCAATTCCATGCTACACATCAAGATTCATCATCTCCATTAATCTACATCATCATTTGCTTTAATCTCCTTTTCTCTATTCTTCCTTCCAGATAATGCGCATGAACAACCCATAGAGGAAAGAGAGAGGGAGGAGAGAGAAATACTAGAACTGGCTTTGTCAATCCGGGAAGGACGGGCAGAGAATGGTGATGGAAAGCGAAACCAAAGTGTAGATCAAGGATGTAGTCAGTCTGAGGGGTTGTATTGAACCTCCCTAGTCCCCCCTCTCCCTCAAAAATCGGTGCATGTGCAGAGACGTCGTTTTTTCTCCATGCCATCACGAAAAAACACCCCCCCCCCCCTCTCATGAAATTTTGGGGGTGCCCAAGGCCCCCCAAAGGGTGGCACCCCTTCAACTCTCAAGTGGCTGGCCATTTTCTGGCACTCCTTCCGCGTCCGGCCTCCGAATCGACTTCTGAAAAATTCTGGGCATCCGTCTCGAGGTCCCGCACTACTGGCTCTTTTCGGGGTCTCCTTCGACATCATGGAAAATTATCAAAAATCTAAAATTGCCACTTGGTCCATCTTTAAAGCACTTTTTGAACCTGTCGATTGCTTGCTGCTTAAAATCGACTCGATTACCTATGCCACCTTCGACAAATTCTATTTTTCCATTGAAATTTGGATTTTTTGGCAAATTTTGAGCATGTTTCCTGGGCAAAATCCACTGCTCACTTTATAAACATTGGTTCCTATATAAGGCTTAAACTACGGACCCAAAAGTTATGCACACCTTACATGATTCTAAGAGGAGGTTCACATGGAAAAATAAAAGGTTTTGAAATGCACCCATCACTCTCTTTCTTTCTCTCTATCTCTGTGTGATCAAAACAAAATCACACCCCTTGTTTAGCACCTCCAATATGAGATTCATACTAAGCTTCTTGATTGAATTAGAAATCACTGTCGCTTGGGAGTGAGATGGAGAGTAGATTTTTTTATGAGTTGAGTAGAGAAGAGGATAAGAGAGGAAATGATTGAGAAAGTATGCCCACTAGCTACCTAGCTCACATGGCTCTGATACCATGTTAAGAAACATGAATCTAGAGCCAGATTGACTATGGTGGATTTCATTTATAAACATAATATATGATTGGAAAGATATTGTAACTCAAGTGAATTAGGTTCCAAGATTGATTAGCTTGGACTCATAAACACAGTCTTGAGTTGACACAAAAGAGAAGTATTATACATTGCATTGAAATGAGAGCTAAGTACATGCTTTTATAGCCTTTGGGGTAGTTCCACCTTCCTCACTATGCTTATGGGATTCTAAGCCTTTCTCCTAGAGTATACATCATTTGTTCTATCTTTCAACACTCGATAGGCTCCTCGAGCCCTACCAGCTCTAGCTCTCTAGCTAGAGTAAATGACGGTATCTCTACCCTAAGAGGTACTTGAACCTATATTCAACCCAAGTTTGACTTCTTTATATAGCAACAATGCAAGCAACTCATCCCAATCACCGGGTTTCAGTCGTACAGAAATAGATGTGTCAATGTCTTTGTACTCTTTACCCAATCCATTCAAGGTAATTGCAACCATATCACCATCCTTGACCTTTGATCCAATAGCAGCAAGCTGATCAATAATGGTTTTAATTTCAATTCTGTAAGCCTGTATACTTCTACCATTTCTGGTCATGTTATTAAATTATTGCTTAAGCTGAATTCTTTGGAGATTGATAGTTAGTAATCTATATGGCCATAGCATCTGATATGCATAATGAGAATCAATGTAGGACTTTACTTGCTCTTTCTGTCCACTGTTCGGAGCTCTTTGCTACTCAAGAGTCAGATTTCTATCTGGATTTCTATCTCATAATTTTGGTTTAGCTTCATCTTCAATACATAAATCCCAGTAACTTTTTCCAATCAAGAAGTTTTGCATTCTAAACTTCCATAAGGAAAAATTCTTATTGTTTGATTTCTCCCCCGCAATCTAGGTAATATTTTCTATACCTGTTGCGTTTGCCATGATGTCGTAGTCAACCATTTAGAGTAGTAAAGTGCTATCCGCTTAGGCAGTAGCAATGCCTTCAACAATCTACAAAGACATGTCACAGTTTACTAACTGTTGCTGCAAATATTTCACAACCAAGATTCCAACAAGCATCAACTGCTCAAGACATATAAGATCAAGTAAGTTGGATGTAGTTAACTTGCAATCCACTATGAGCATGCATTTACTACTCAGAATGACATAAACCTGAGATATCTTTCACATCCAATAGCAATGTAATCAAGCTCCAAAATATCAAAAGCAACTTAGATCTGCATCTCAAAGCATTCTATAAACATCTCCATATGTGCACATGACAACCAAGGTATCAATACATCCTATGGACATACTTGAATGTCATCAAACCACTTTATGCATAACATATCCCAAATTGTGTTGCTTGTATACTGTAGTATATTAATAAAGTGACAATTAAAACCGAGAAAAATGTAAGCTCAGAGCCAAAAACATCTTAAGACATCACCATAGCATGCCAACTTCAAGATATATCCATATAAGCATCAATAGTTGCATAGATCTCGTGCTGCAAACATGAAAGAGATCCTTGCCCCCAAGAACAATAACCAGCATAAGGCCTGCTATAACAAAGGGGAGCACAGCCCGGCTTGAGAGGCAAATTTTCACACCCCTCAAGTCTCGAATCCCACACATTTAAAGTTCAAGTGCAAGTACCATTTCAAATGCACAAGAATTCAACCTTCGGCATGGTGTATTTGGTATGGGCTACATGATGTAAAGGAAAATGCATGGCAACATAACGCAATGCAATTGGCAAAGTCGGACAAAGCTACGATGAGCAAGATGTATGCTACTTGTGGCATTTGCAACTTGGGTCAGCAATAAAGATGGAACAGGGTATTCAAATAAGGTTCCATTGATTGGATCCTTATTTTGCAACTTACAGTGGGATTATTTAATCCTTTGGTTACCTGCATAGGTTATTCTCAGTTTTGGCAGATGTATGGAGTTCTTTTGCAGGTCTACATAGTTTGTACATACATGAAATTGATGGTACAAGTCATTAAATGACCAAAACAGAGCATTCACAAGTTGCAGAAAATTCTAGACATCTACAATAAATTGCTTACATAATTTTTTGTAAACCATTTTCAATACTTGATAGCTCATCCGAAATGGGACATCCTAAGCTTTATATAGAGCCAAGAAATTGGTCATTTGAATCATTAGAGCTCAAGATATTTGAGTTTTTCTTCTGTTGTACACCTAAGATAGGACATCACCTATGGCTAAAAATAAAAGAAAGGAACCCATTATGGATACCATCAATGAAGGTTTAAGGGACTATCAGCGCTGGATAAAGAGCATGAAGCTTCACAAGAGGCTATTTACCTTTAGAATCATGATAATGAGGAGCTAGAGATAAGTTCAACACATGCTGCAGCAAACAAACAAGTGAATGGGGTTTGCATTACTCATGTCTCTACTGATTCTAATAGTTTTTAACAACTCTCCAACAACATAAAGGTTATAAAATTGGGCATTGATAAGCTTATGGCTCTCTTGAGTGAGAAGATATTACCTACAACTATTCCAAATGCTCCAAATCTTCCCATTGTTCAAGAGCAGTCAAAGACCACAACTCCCAAGGTTGTTGGGCACTTTGAAGTTGGAGAGCCATCAAGAGTTCAGCCCTCTCATTTTCAGCCTCAATCTCAACCCCTAAATCAACCCAAGACCTACACTATCCCTCATGGATAATATTTGGAAGATAAGACTCATGCTAACTCAAGGCTTGATGATGACACACATGGATGCCATCCTTTTTATAAGTCTTTTTATGGACAACCATCTATTATTCATAAATCTACACATGAAGAGAAAGCTGAAGAACAAAAGTCTTATCATGGTCAAGCAAGTGGAGGTAATAATCCTAATGGGCAGCACCCTCACAATGGACACGGTCATGTAAATTCAGTTCAAATTTCTTTTGGATAGCAACATCAACTCAACAATAGTCATGTAAATAATCAGCCCTCTAGACAAGGTCCATATTCAAATCAGTTTTGGCCACATCAAATGAGTGGATAGCAAACATCAATAAATGCCACAAAAAATATTCATTCTCCAATGTATGGACAGCCTCATGTTGTTGGCAACTCTATCTTTCCACCACAGCGATAATTTAATCAATCAAATGGGTTTGTACATACTCATGGATAGAAACAACCATATATTCATGGAGCTTGGATTAATGATGTTCAATCTCATCAATGTGAGCGGGAATACAAGGAGAAAATAACCATTTCTAATTTCAAGGGTGAAAATCCATCCCCTATTGAATTAGAAGATTGGTTTGACAAACTTGAAATGTATTTTTCTTTGTATCCTAGACCGGAGAATGCCAAGATTAAATTCACAGCCCTACATTTGGAGGGATATGGTGGCGGTACATGTCAAGGATTGGTAATGAAATCTTGACATGGGATGCATTAAAGATGGCAATGATCAAAGTTTTTGTGTCTCCTATTGAGAAAGAGAAGTTAGAGAAGAAGTGGTATACTCTTAAGCAAAGGGAATTAACGATTAGAGATTATTCTAACCAATTTCTTAACCTCTCCATGTATGTGGATGGAGTATCCAACAATGGCAAGCTAAATAAGTATATTTTTGGGCTTGAATCTTCTCCATCTTCAAAAGTGGAAGCAATGAAACCATCCTCTTTACAATCTGCCATACAATTCGCTAAAAGGTATGGTAAAAAATATAAGAGTTTTCAGCAAAGAACATGGCAATATTTTCAGCCAAACCAGTCCACTAGAATAGCTGCAAATTCTAGGCAAACAAAAACTGAATTTCAGCAAGGAGGAAAGCCAACAAATGCCTACATCAAGATTCCTACATTTCCTTCTGTTTATGGATCAAAACAAAGCAGTAATTTTAGATTTAATGCTGAAAATAGATCAGATGGAAAGAGGACTGAAATAGCTGGCAAAAACTCAGCTCCTATGGTGCAAGGAAAGCATGTGTCTAATGATAAGGTGAAGGACTTATATGTAAAATGTCTTGCTTCAAATGTGAGGAGAAATGGTCTCCCGACCACAAGACAAAATGCAAAGCCAAGAATGTCAAAGTGAGCATGATCTTTGAAGAGGAATTGGATGTTGAGACAAATGAAAGCAATCTATCTCAGCTTGAGTGCTTACCTACTCTTGAGGAGACGCATCACCATGATGATGATTGTCATGAAGAATTCTATGACCCTATGGATGGTTTTCCATTCGACCTAAATGGTTACTACATGGATGATCCTTGGAAAAATTTGGATTCATTGAAGCTTTTTTCTATCTCCCATGATGCATGGAATGGTTCCAAAGGGAACAACACATTATGCCTTAAAGGCTACATAATAATGGAAGAATCACTCATATTCTTATTGATATCGGGAGTACATATAGCTTCATTAAGACACGATCTCTTGATGGGATAAAGTTGTATACACAAGAAATGCCTTCATCACTAAGAATCCAAGTGGAAAATAGAGTTTATGAGAGCAGTAATTAGATTTGTTCCAATGTTTCCATCACCTTATCATCATCTTGTACCACTTCAGTGAATCTTATTGCCTCAGAGATGAATGGGCCCCATTGATGTCATACTTGGTGGCTGCAATTGGCTGAAAAGTATTGGCAGGTTTACTATGGATTTGAACAGGCTGCAAATGGAATTTCAATGGCATGCATAGCAAGTTACTCTTTGACAAGGGATTGAGAAGAAGAACCTAGAGGTGATCAACACTAAGAAGATTAAGAGACAGATCAATGCAAAGGCATGTATGTTTACCCTTCTCTTATCAAAGATTGATGAGGATCAACCCTCTTCAAATCAGCCCTCTACTCCTTCAAAAGATATGGATCCTTTTCTTTGCAAATTGTTGGAAGAGTATGATGATTTATTTCAGCCACCTACCTCTCTTCCTCCAAAGCGTGAAGTGGATCACCCCATCAACTTGCTTCCAAATACCAAGCCTATCAATAAACCTCCATATCACCTTTCAAAGGTGGAAAGAGAAGAAGTTAAGCGCCAAGTAAAGGAGCTACTTGAAATGGGTCTTATACAACCAAGTCAATCTTCCTTTGCTTCTCCCGTCCTTTTAGTTAAGAAGAAGGATGGTTCATTTCGCACGTGCATAGATTATCGGGACTTGAACAAGGCCTCTATCAAAAATAGATATGCAATACCAAGGATTGATGATCTCTTGGATGAATTGAAGGATACCTGATGGGACCTAAAATGGGCCGACACTGGCTATGGCACTAGCTGGACCTCATGCACACAATAGATAACCCCACCACACAGCCTCACGGGCCAAGAGCATCTGTAATACACCGATGAACACTAGATAGACTTAATTATGTGTTTCAAGCTGATATGTAGTCCAACATTTACTTTTCCTTCTCCTCAGAGGGATATCCCATAACATGTAGGCATAGTGCCTCACCACACAAACATATAAAACATAACACAAAAACTCCACTCTTTTCTTTTTTTGTTCAATCCAAGAATATATAAATCCTTACCAAACAATTCCAAGAAAAGAGTACAACTGACCTATAGCAAAGGCTCATTTCCACTCAGCGTATAAGTCATGTCCTAGGAAGACAATTGCTATGCAATCCAAGACTGATACCATGCCATGCATCATGCGTCATGCATAGTTCATATGATCCTAGTGCATAAACAATATTTATCCAATCGACATTTTGTGATGTGGAAAAATAGCCCTTTCATGATTTTCACTAAACGTATGCTTCAATGTATGGAGACTAGCATCGATTTATTGTGCTACTAGCCCCTTAAACTGAATTATCGCAGTTCTAAATGGAATGCACAATCAAAATTTTCAAAAATTCAAACCCTCTCAGCCCTTTTAATCTCTTAACCTCACCCTTTCCTTCTAACGTTTAGGTTATGCTGCGTTGCATAGGTGTAGGGTATTATTTTGTATATATTTTTCGCATAAAATGAAAAAAAAAACATGAACTATAATGCATAAAAAAAGCTGAAATGAATCTAAAATTCATGCCTCAACTTTGTTATACAACCACAACCACGAATCATAATTTTCTAGATTTTTATAACGCGAAAATCCTACTTTTTTCCATTTTTTGCTATTTTTCTCTATTTATTTGTGCATAAAAATAGATTATTTTCTGATTTATGATTAGTGATTGATAATGACAACTGAAAGATGTTTTGTCTCAGAATTTTATCCCATGCGCATCTATTTTTTCCACTCGAAACCAATAAAACTTTCATTTTTACACTAAAAATGTGTTTTTCGGGCTATAATTTAATTATTACGACTATTTATCATTACGGGTCTACAATTTTTTTATACACAACCCTCAATCATAATGCAAACAAGCTCCAAACAATTTTTTGTTCCATATGAATTCCATTTCAACCATCAAACATCAACAAAAAGTAAATTTCATTTGTAAAAATAGTGCATACCGCTTACTTGCGTGTTGCGGATTTTTTAATTATTTTTTCGGGTTGCCAATGGATCAATCAGCAACAAATCTTCAATGCTAAACATCTCCCCTCAGCCTCCTCTTGATCTTGGACCAATCTGGTTCATGTCGGGCAAGCATCCTTCAATCGGTCTTCATTCTTCTTCATGTGCATGAACTGCCCCTTAAGAGGGGAGAGAGAGGGAGGAGAGAGAAAGACTAAAAAATAAGATTTTTAAATCCTCCATTAAAATGCCCCTTAAGGGGGGAGAGAGAGAGAGGAGAGAGAAAGACTAAAAATTAGATTTTTAAATCCTCCATTAAAGCAGGCAAGCTTGTAGCCATCTTGTTCATCTCCCTACCTTGATTGAGAATCTCCCTCTCTCTCTCTCCAAATGAGTTTGAATCGGAGAGGCATCCAACAAAAATGAGAAGGCGCATTGACGCTTCGCTCTATTCGACAGTTTTTGCATTAGTTTCAAGGCTTTTATTAAGTCTAAGGCTTAAAACATTAAAATAACAGGTTCATCTTTTTGTATTCACACTATCCCGCAAGTGGATATTTCAATTTTGAGGGGCGAAACAAACTCCCATTTGCAATTTGACTAGATACATGACTTCATGGCATCGAACTCCATCAACCTGGCCTCTCCCACACACTTTATGGCTTCCCGATCTGGTAGATAACGTCGAACCTTGCGGGGATTAAATGGGGGGTCAAACGACCTCCGATTGACGAATCGAGACTTGTGTTGGATTCTTGATGTTGAAATTCATCTAGGAAAACTCCAGCTCATCCATCTGCCACCGTTTGATTTTTCTTGAAAATTGGCTCATTGACTCGTCCTAGCCATGTTTCCTGCTTTAAAACAAGCTCGAACTGCTTCTGGATCGGCTTAAAGTCGGCTCCTAAAATGCAGCTCTCAATGCCAAGGTCTTTTCAAAGATCGATTTGCGGTCAAGATACCACCAAATACATATGAAGGAGGGGGATGAATACAAGATTGCATTTAGAACCGAGAGGGGATTGTATCATTTCTTGGTTATGCCCTTTGGTCTTTCAAACGCTCCAGGCACATTCCAAGCTTTAATGAACAAGATACTTAAGCCACTTTTGTTCAAGACAGTTTTGGTGTTTTTTGATGACATATTGATATATAGCAAGGACAAAAAAAGCATTTACAGCATGCTAGAGAAGTTTTTGACATATTGAGGAGTTACAAGTTGTTTGCTAAAGCAACCAAATGTACATTCATGGCCAATGAAATAGAATACTTCGGATATATTGTTGGAGAAAATGGCATTAAGGTTGACATGAAAAAGATCCAATGTATGAAAGATTGGCCTTCTCCAACAAATACCATTTCATTGAGGGGTTTTCTTGGTTTGTCTTCTTTCTACCAAAGATTTATCAAGAATTATTCTCATGTGGCTGCACCATTAACCGATATGTTAAAGAAATAAGCTTTCTTTTGATATGAAATAGCTAACAAAAGCTTCAATGAGCTGAAGCAACTCCTCATTTCAGCACCCATATTGGTTTGTCCTGACTTCTCTAAGGTCTTTGTGATCTATGCGGATGCTAGTGGGAGAGGATTGGGGACTATTTTAGCCCAAGAACATGGTGTCATTGCATACGAGAGCAGAAAATTTGATGAAAAAGAGAGGCAAATGCATGTATATGAGCAAGAGATGCTAGCATACTACATGCAATCAAAAAATGACATCATTACCTCTATGGAAGTCACTTTAAAGTGAAAAGTGACCATAGGGTATTGAAGTACTTCCTCTCACAGCCCAACTTGTCTCCTAAGCAAAGAAGGTGGTTGGCAACTCTTCAATCAAATGAATTTGAGATAGCATACACGGCTGGAAAAGACAATGTAGTGGTAGACACACTCTCTAGGATGTGGGCATATAATGTATCTACTATCTCCACTATATATAAAGATTGGATAAATGACATACAAGAGGAATATATGATGAAGGAATGCAAAAATTACAGCAAGGGGTAAATGAAGAATATCCAAACTTCAAATGACATAATGGACTTTTATGGTACAAAGGAAATGTCTATTTGACCCCTCAAAGCAATTTTAAGCTGAAAGTCCTTCAAGAAATGCATTATTCGCCCTTGGTTGGTCATCTTGGTCTCTTTAAGACTTTTGACAAAGTGCACAAGAGTTTCTATTGGAAAGGCCTATGGCGAGATGTGAAGGAGTATGTTTCTCATTGCTTGAAATGTCAACACAATAAAGATTCTTCTTTATTACCAACCGATCTCCTTTAACCCTTGCCTATCCCACGAGGAAAATGGACCGCTGACATTTCAATGGACTTTATTATGAGCCTCCCTACCACAAGGCATGGTTGGAATAGCATTTTTGTTATGGTGGATAGACTTACAAAATCAGCCCATTTAATTCCAACCAAGGCACAATTTTCAGCAAAAAGCAAGTAGCCGGTCAATTCATGGAAGGAGTGTTCAAGTTACATGGTATGTCCTTGAGGATAGTGTCGGATAGAGACACTAGATTCATGGGATATTTTTGGAAGGGTTTTTTTACTTCCATGGGCACTACTCTTAACCCTCCTAGTACAGCTTACCACCCTCAAATCGATGGTCAAACCGAAAGGGTTAACCGATGGGTGGAAGTATACTTAAGACACTATTGTCATGACAGGCAATCATCTTGGGATAATTGGATGCATCTTGCTAAATTTTGCTACAACACATATCATATGAGCATTGGGATGGCTCCTTTTGAGGCACTCTATGGATACAAGGTTTAAATTCCTTCAGTCATGTTTCATGAAGACGTGAATCCACAAGCAAAGGATGAATTAGCAAGAATGGAGATGCTTATGAAGAAATGTAAAGAAAACATATGAAAGGAACAAGATATCATGAAGTCCTATGCTAATGATAGGCGGAGGCACATGGAGTTTGATGTTGGAGATTGGGTCTTCTTGAAGGTGCCTAAGACTCATTATGCATCCCGTAAGGGTGGAAATAACAAGTTGGCTCACAGATTTTATGGCCCATATTTGGTGTTGGAAAAGATTGGAGAGCTTGCATATAAGCTCCAATTACCTTCAACTACTTGGATACATGATGTTTTTCATGTATCACAATTGAAGAAGTATATTGGGTAGGATGTACAAGTCATTGAAGAGCTTCCACCACTTGATGAAGATGGATTGATTGTCTATGAGCCTGAGAAGATTATTGGGAAGCATGAAAAGGTTCTTAAGAATCAAACTCTCACTGAATTCTTGATCAAATGGAAGGGGCTACCTATGGAAAAGTCCACTTGGAAACCCTCTTCTTATTTGGATACTTTTCCATGGCTTTTGCAAGATGAATGATGATAGTCTATGTAGGGATAGCTTGTTGTTTTAAAATACAGTCATTGATTAAATTGCCTTACTGACATCAAAAAGTGATCTTGATGGTATGGGATGATACCTCAAGATGTGTATTTCATTTCTACACTTCAAACACTAAATTTGGACACTCTAGTCAAAAGTTATGGCAATTCTATTGATGTAGCCTTGTTTGGACAGCAAACAGTCAATTCACTGTTTCAGGTTCATTATGATGTTTCTTCACACAAAGTGCTTCCACATGCTTATGGGTCTTCATCGACATAATTTTCTTCATTATCGACTTACCTACTACCTCATTATCTTTAGTTTTGAGGACAAAACATCTCTAGAAGGGGATGATTTGTAATGAAGTAAATTATCAACATGAGATGTGAATCCTATTCCAAATATAAACTTTGTAAATACTTGAGCCAAGAGAAAGAGGACTTACAGTTTAGTATAAAAAGGCAAAAAGTGCTAATGTAGCATCATTCTTGTTGGGGGTAAAGGCGCCTCCGCCTAGCTGCCCATGTATTACTACACTGACAGTACCCGCCACTGCACACTACAAGTGGCGGGCGCCCGTCATCATAGTCACTTATTCTTTATTCTTTTAGCGACAGTTTGAATAAAGGAAGGCCCGACCACACATTATGGTGGTTGGAGTTCCCATTTTTTACTCTCTCTCCCTTGGCTCTTGCTCTCCATCCGCCCACATCTTTCACCACCAAGCTTCTTCCTCCTGGGTTCCACTTCCTTTTCAACTGGTTGTTAACCTCAAATAGAAATAGTGGAAAAATGAAGGAAAAAGGGAAATAAGAATGGAAAAAGAGAAAAGGCGTAGAGGCGGCCTCTAAAGCTAAATTGAGGCAAAAAGAGCAATTTTAAAGGAAAGGCACCTCAAAAACTCTAAAAACTCTTGTAAAAGAGTGCAAGACTCCCTCTTGTGTCACTTGTAAAAGAATAGATGGGTATAGGCTTAGGGCATAAAGCAAGAAGAGGGAACTAGAAAAAGGGACCTTGCCACAATGGCCAGTCATGTAAAAAGGGATGGTTGCCCATGGGGGTTTAGGGTTTGTATATATAAAGTTCAAAAAGTAAATGGAAGCTCATTCTTTGTGTGTGGCTAACAAGAGTCCTCTCTTCTTCTCTTCTTCTTTTCATCTTGCTTGTGTGTGTGTCTTAAGGACGGGAGTGTGAGAGTGTGAGGGAGTGAGTGAGTGTGTGGGAGTGAGGGAGTGAGGGATCAAGAGGGTGAAGCTCTTCACCATCTCCTCTTCTCTCATCTTCTCTCTTCTCTTCTCTTCTCTTGCCTCGCTCATGGCTATGGTAGATTATTAACTGTTAGACGAACAAGGTGGAAAATTCAAAAAAGCTAAAGTAGAAGACAAAGGACAAGGCAAAAGTGAAATGGAAGACGAAGGCGCGCCAAGAAAAATATGGAAGCACAAGAAATGTAGAAAAGTCCTAAATAAAGAAAAAATACGCACAAGAAAAAGTGCGAGTTAATACTTTTGTAAAAGAGCGCAAGCACATAATGGTTTAATTTAAAGAGCGTTGGGCTCTCACCCATGCAATTTGTAAATGTGGATGGGCGGTAGGAAGGAAGCTAGGAAGATATAAGGGCAATGGGAAAAAGGGCATAGGCCACGACTAGCCATGTAAAAAAGGGGATAAGGGGATGACCACCCAAAAGGGATTTAGGGTTTTGTATATAAAGTTGAAAAGTGAATGAGAAGCTCATTCTTGTGTGTGGCCAAAAGTGGCTCTCCTCATCTTCTTCTTCTTCTTCTTCTTCTTCTTCTTCTTCTTCTTCTTCTTCTTCTTGCTTGCTTGAGCTTGTGCTTGAGAGGGAGTGTGAGAGTGTGAGGGAGTGAGTGTGTGAGGGTGAGGGACTAGGGAGGAGAAGCCCTCCATCTTCCCCTCTCTTCTTCTCTTCTCTTCTCTTCTCTTGTCTTGCTCGTGGCTATGGAGCTTGGAGTGTGAAGCTTGAGGATGGAGCTTGCTTGAAGCTTGCACTTGGATCGTGGATCTACCGGAGTGCGCGGGAGAGGAGGTAACTCGATGGGCATCATGGAGGTAAGCTCACTACACCCGTAGATATGGATGGCACATCGGCTATGTGAGAGGTAGCCATTAGTGCTCGGCTTGGAATGCTTGAACAATAAGTGGTCCGTGGGTCTTGGCGGTTGAGCAAAAGCTCCCACATTTTGGTTCCATTGCCGAGACCAACGGATTCAAGCCTTGAGCGCTTGCGCTCTTCGACTTGAGCATTGAAGTAGGATTTTTCCCAAACCAATGCTTGAGATAGATAGGTAGGAAGAGAGGGAGTTTGAAGAGGTATTCGATCTCCTTAGCAAGTAGGTTTCTGTTGTTTTGGACTTGGGAAAGTATGATGGAGTAGTGTAGGTATTTTCCTTATGATTTTTTCTTGCATTTAGGAAGGATAGGAGCAAAACATTGGAGCAAACAGTAAGGTTTTTTTGTTACTGTATAACAGGCTGAAATAGGGAAAAGAAGGACTAAAAATGAAATTTTGGGTTAAATGTTAGTAAGGGAGACAAGACTAAGATGAGTACATACTTGGACATGGTGATAAGGGGCCAAGAGTGGCAAGAAAGGCCACATTGTGCATTGCAGGGTTTCAAGAGAGTAGGAGAGAGGGAGAAAGCTTCGTCGCGTAGATTCGCTTCAATCTGGCCATCTGAGAGTTATTTTCCCAGCCCAGGTAATTCTATACCTTCCCCTATATGAGTAGGTTGGATTTGGAGCTGCTCGACCACTGGAAAGGCCTCCAACGCTCAACGCGGTGAATTTTGTGAAGTCCGACGAAAAAACGTGCCATGCTCGGTGTGTCCGAGTGACGGCGATTCTGGGTCGAGTCCCAGAATCGGCTCTCAGACTGCTCAACCATTCGGCCCTCGGCCCCCTACCACTCGGCCCACCTGACTCGGCCCTCCGCCCACTCGACCACTCGGCCCTCAGACCATTCGGCCCACTACCACTTGGACACCCACCGATCGGCCTGTCCGAATTGACCATTCGAACCAGCTTTGAAATTCGGCCCTCGATCTCGGTCCTCGGTCCTGCTGACTCGGCCCACTTGACTCGGCCCACCTGACTCGTTCCACTTGACTCGATCCACTTGACTCGGCCCTCAGACAACCAGACTCGGGCTGGCCGAATTTGACATTCGGACCAGTTACATTCGGCCCTTCCTACTCAATCCTCGGATGGGCCGAATCGGGCATTTATCCCCTCCAATTCGGACCTATTAGGCCGAATTTGGATTTTTTCACATTTTCACCTGTAGACCCTGAAATTGACCGAGAGACCACATAGAGCTGAAACTACCTCATAGATCGATCACTGGGCTGAAATCTAGAAGTAAGTAAATCAAAATTGTCTGTAGACGGTCCTTCAAATCACATATGGCATTTACCGTAATGGCCCTGCGGGCCGGGGGACCCCCCCCAAACCCCCACAGAGGGGGCTCTGCCCCCTCCGCACCTCCCCCAAGTAGGTTGGAGAGAAAACGCGTGCCATGACATGTCCTCCAAAACAGACCCTAGTGTAGTAATGGCTCTACACAAGCATGGATTCTCACTTGCAAAAGAGCAACCAAAAGCCCGTACCCGAATAAAGACAAACAAAGACCCTAGAACCTCAATGGACCCATCTAGCCAACAGGGGCAAAAAGGCCACACTACAAAAACACATACGTGTTGCATTCGGACTGCATCTAGTCAAAGCGGAAAGCAACAGCATCAAGCTACAATAGCGAGAATGACTAGATATGACAGTCCTGACGATAGATGATCCTTGAATAGCACTGCACTGACGATCCAAGACACCAGTGGAGAATCCACATCTGGTCGTGTAGTTGGGGACTCAAGGGCATTTATCAGAAGGCTTAAATTTACAAGCTAAGACCCGAAAGATGAAGACATAGTACCACCTGCTTATCTTAGGGTCAAACTCACCGCGAAAAGAGAGTATAGTATCGATGCTCTGATTGATGAAGGAGCAGATTTTAATATCTTGACCTATGAATCATGGACCCTACTAGGCCAACCAAAGCTTACACCGACTAATGCAACTTTTAGTCCTTACGGGGGACACCCACAAGCACTCATAGTGAAGTGCAAAATCCTTGCGACAATTTAAACTGAAAGCTTGCCTATCCTATTTCATGTTTCTCCAAATAGTGCTAATTGCGAGAAGGGAACCCTCCTTGGAAGACCCTTCAAAAGGGCGACCAAGTGTGAGGTCGACTATGTAGCACAGAGGATACACTTGACACTACCGGGTGTGATGATAGTCATGACCTTTAGCAAGGGTGACCTCATCGAACCTTGAGATAAAGGCAAGGGGGTGCTGACATAACAGCCAAGCCTACTAACGAGAGCAAGGACTTGTTGGAAGAGTTGATACAAGCACAGGTGGAACAATGAGAACCAGTGAGTGAGGCCATGCCTAAAACAAGAAGTTCAGGAGACAATGCCAAGGATGGCCTTTGGAGTTATCTAATCACCTCAATACCCAAGAAATAACACAGCTCTCCCAAATCCTTCATCTCAAACTTTTGCTTCAATAGCATTTTCACATGAAGGATATCTTCATCACTGTCACCTGTCATAATCAAATCATCAACATAAATGACAAGTAGCATAATACCTTTCTCTGTTTTTCTCACATAAAGTGAGAAATCTGCCTTGGAAATCTGAAAGCCAATAGTGACAAGATACTATCCTATCTTGTCAGACCATGCTCTAGGTGCTTGCTTCAAGCCATACAAGGATTTCTTCAACCTACAAACAAACTCAGGATGAACAGCATGCACATAACCTGGTGGTTGCTCCATATATATCTCTTCTTGCAAATCACCATGCAATAAGGCATTCTTTACATCCATCTAATGTAAAGACCATTCCTTTGATGCAGCCATAGCAATGATTGCTCTTACGGTTGCCATCCTTGCAATAAATAAACAATGATTTTTGTGTGACTCTGTATAGACAATATCAACACACACAAGCAATGATAGTCAAGCACGCAGGGAGAAGAGTTGGGTTTGACAGGCTAAGCTCCTCAGGTCCTCCTCTCATCACACATTTAGAAGTCATGTGACCATTCCCACCTCCAAGTGAAGGGTATGCAATCCTCATTACTACCATAGGAAACCTTGACCAACAACTCTGATGGTGTAGACGGGGTACCGTCCCTTTCTATACACCTTTCCCCCTGTTTGGTCTGTCCTTCCGAGGATGAGCCTTGCCCCACTCCATGACAACCAGTCCACACAACTTAGCATAAGCCAAGATATGCTAATGGCTGGAGGCAAAACAAACATCATCATGGGGGCCATCCCTCTACAACAAACACTGCATGCCTCACCTCTCCCCTCCTCATCATATGCACTTGATAACCCACTGTATAATCCCTTTCATGCAAATAGTTTTATCCTGCCTCAAGGCCTAATCCTTGGTTCGCATTTTGCAGGTCCCCCTATGGTAACCAACATGGAGCACCCAATGCAGTTGGCTTGCAAGGACGCTATCCGCCATCGAAGGGAGCATGTAGCAAAAGCGCCTCCGCCGGAACGCTACATACCTACCCTTAAAAGGTATGCAAAGAAACGAGGCCCCAAGCAACACCGCCCCGGACGTAGGCCAAAAAATCACCAGGCTAGGGGAATAGAAGCTCAAGGGAGTACATGGGGCATGGCAACACCGGTCATGCAGGCTCCCACCAGATGCTTGGGCACCAGGTGCTCAAAAGAGGAGAGGGAAGCTCGAGACAAGCAAGAATTTGATGCATTGTTCAAAAGCATTCTGGAAACAGTTGCAGCCAGGGACCACACCATCTGGGTCCCAGTCAACATTTTCCCCGCCCAGCCTCACAGGAGCCCCTCACCAGCACAACCTCAGTCGCCCGACCACCCAGACTGGCCCCCCTCGTACAAATAGAGTAGCCCCATGTTGAATAAAAGGCTTATCAAATGCTACTAGCCATGAATTTTTGTCTTTAAATGGTTAAGTGCTGACATATTCCCCAATTGTACAAAATTTTCATATCTGTGTTTAGCAAAAAAAAAAGCTAATCAAGCGCAGGTGATAAGTATCTAAGTCAACACCGTGGAATTCAGATAAGCGATGTCTCCTTGCGTTGCATTGGTTTATTATAGTTCTAGAATATGCTGTGCATGTACTCTCATGAAGTGACAAGTGGATGTAGGATGATGCAGGTCTTTGTGCGAAAGTGTTCAATGCCCAAGTCACCACAAGACCACCGACCCCACAAAGAGCTGTGACAAAGCCGCGCTGCCGAAAGAAAAAATCACCCTTACCGACCACCCATATCGCATGGCCCAAAGCATAGTCATGGGCTACGCTCTCTTTCTGGTTCAAGCTCTACATTTGGCTCACGACAGTTGTTACCTCAATTATTGTACCAACATTGCATGTCACAAAGAGGTTTGCAAAATCTCAAGTGTATCTCCCCATCTCAACAATTGGTTCTCTAACAATGAGGCTAGGGGACAATCATCGTTAGGAAAGGAAACAAAAAAGAAAACAGAAACGGAAAAAAGAAAAGAAAAGAAAAGAAAAAAATGAAAAGATACGAAGCACCCATGATCATAGCACAACACCTAGGGGTCCTCAAATTAGGTACGTCCAGTGACCTTGTTCGGCTTGCTCCGTCCCTAGTCCCCTAGCCCTTTAACATCACCCACAATTGTTCAGGGCACATCAAGGGTAGGACATACCTAGGGAGCTTGTCTCGCCTATGGTTAGACCTGTCACCCTTACCCATTTGCATGATTCCCTCTTGCACTCTACCTTAATACCATTGCAATCAATCGTGGTAAGCACCGCACGAATGGCCATGAAAAGTACACTATCCTCATCACGCAGGTCCAATAGCTACCAGCTACCGACAATGCACTGTCCCTGTGTTCAATTATGCTACGCCGTGCAGTCACAACGCAAAGGATGTCTTATACACCTTCACATGTACTTCTTCTCAACATGGACAACTTTGCTTCATCCACATGTTGTTACGAGAAACCAGCCCGCAGTCTTCTAACTATGTAATATCTAAGTATGCACGAGCACTCACATACTATCTGCACCAAAATATATACACAGTTTGGGTCCTCAAGTGCAGGACAGTACTCTCAGCTTGCTTTGAGTTCGACCTGTCTCCCAAACTAATTAATTACGTCTTGTGCACGATAAAAAAGGCTAGGAGTATCCCTAGGGAGAGACCACCTATGAGAGGTTTTCAATTACAGGTATTGAAGACTCCAACGAAAGTGTCGTTCGCTCTTCATCGACACCCAACTCTAAATTCTTATCCTTTATCATCCTGCAAGCCCGCCAAGAATCGTCATGTGTAGAATCCCCAACAAACCACCACTTGTGCTGGCCATCACTGCAATTCCCAACAAAGAACATCCCTACCACCAACTCCAACAACCCTACCACCAACCACCTAGGCCACCAATGTGCCCCCAATAACCTTCCTCCACACCACCACCAATACTCCTCCACTGCCACCACCGATGTCCCTTCCACCCACGTCTTCAGTGCATGCCAAAGCCTGCTACCTACGACGATGAGTGCCATGGGACTGGCACTCGTCTAGGAGGGGGGTAATGTTAACCATTAGATGAACAAGGTGAAAAATCTGGAAAAGCTAAAGCAGAAGACAAAGGACAAGGAAAAAGTGAAATGGAAGATGAAGGCGCGCCAAGAAAAATATGGAAGCACAAGAAATGCAAAAAAGTCCTAAATAAAGGAAAAATGCGCACAATAAAAAGCATAAGTCAATACTTTTGTAAAAGAGCGCAAGCGCATCATGGTTTAATTTAAAGAGCACCAGGGGGCTCTCACCTGTGCAATTTGTAAAGGTAGATGGGTGGTAGGAAGGAAGCTAGGAAGATAAAAGGGCAATGGGAAAAAGGGCCTAGGCCACGACCGGCCATGTAAAAAAGGGGATAAGGGGATGATCGCCCAAAAGGGATTTAGGGTTTTGTATATAAAGTTAAAAAGTGAATGAGAAGCTCATTCTTGTGTGTGGCCAAAAGTGGCTCTCCTCCTCTTCTTCTTCTTCTTCTTCTTCTTCTTCTTGCTTGCTTGAGCTTATGCTTGAGAGAGGGAGTGTGAGTGTGAGGAAGTGAGTATGTGAGGGTGAGGGACCAGGGAGGAGAAGCTTTCCATCTTCCCCTCTCTTCTTCTCTTCTCTTCTCTTCTCTTATCTTCTCTTGCTCGCAGCTCTATGGAGCTTGGAGCGTGGAGCTTGAGGATGGAGCTTGCTTGAAGCTTGCACTTGGATCATGGAGCTACAACCAGAGTGCACGGGAGAGGAGGTAACTCGATCGGCATGGAGGTAAGCTCACTACACCCGTAGATATGGATGGCACGTCGGCTATGTGAGAGGTGGCCATTAGTACTCGGCTTGGAACGCTTGAACAATAAGCAGTCAGTGGGTCTTGGTGGTTGAGTGAAAGCTCCCACATGGATGGAGCTTGGAGATGGAGGAGGCTAGAGGATGCTTGAGCTAGCATCTAGGATCATGGAGCTACCAGCTTGTGTGAGGGAGGAGGCAACTCATTTCGGAATCAAGGTAATCTCACTACATCCCGAGAGGATCAATAGCGCATCGGCTAGGTGAGAGATAGCCATGAGAGCTCGTTTGGAACGCTTAAAGCAATAGGTGATCCGTGGGTCTTGGCAGTTGAGCAAAAGCTCCCACATTTTGGTTCCATTCCCGGGACCAACAAATTCAAGCTTGAGCACTCGCGCGCCTCATATCGAGCATTGAAGTAAGGGATTCATCCCCGAACCGGAGCTAGAGGTAGGTAGGAAGTTTGGGTTTTTGATCTTCGAAACAAGTAAGTATTTTGGGTTATTTTGCTGGTTTGATGATCGGAAAAGATGGAGAAATCATTTCATTTTTTTGCCTTTGACCGTTGTTGCATTTAGAGTAGGTTAGGACTAGGAAACCGAATAAGAAAAGCGTAGGGTTTGCTTATGTAAAACAGGGTAAAACAGAGCACAAGTCATGCAAAAAAGGAAAAAAAGAATGCTTGGGATGTTAATGTCGGCAAGTGAGTGATTGGTGACATGAAAACCTTGCACAGGAAGGGATTTAAGAGCCAAGAGGACAAGGAAGATCTCATTTCATGCGCTGACATTGAGAGAGAGTGAGAGAGAGTGAGAGTGTGTTTCCAGCATTGATTCGATTCGATCTTGCCATTGGGGAGTTCTTCATGCGATTCAGGTACGTTAGGACCTCCCTGCTATGTATTTGTTGTGATCTGGAAGGCGGCGTGCTTCATGGTTGTGCGGATCGTTAGATTCGATGAAATCATCCCCGACACGGTTGTCGTCGCGCACGGCTCGGCCCGTCCAAGTGTCGATGATTCTAGGCCAAGTCCTAGAATCGGCCCTCGAATCACTCGACCATTTGACCCTCTGACCATTTGGCCCTCGACCAACTACACTCAGATGCTTTTCACTTAGCCCATCCGAGTGAAGCATTCGGACCAACTTTAAAATTCGGCCCTCAGCCCTGCCAACTCGGCCCAGCACCACTCAGACAAGTTGACACTAGGCGGGCCAAATTCACCATTCGGCCCTCAGTCCACTTGACTCGCCCCCTCAGCCCTCGGCCCATTCAGACCAATTACTATTCGATCCTGGGCCCGTCCGAGTGAATCCACTTGGCCCACAATTCCATTCGGCCCTCGACTCGTCCGAGTGACATACTTGGCCCCTGCAACTTGGACGAGTTGGGCCAAGTCAAGATTTTTCCAAATTCTCCAGTTGCGTAAACCTTCATGAGTACCCCCCGAGGCGTGAAACTCGATTCTGACTCAAGGAATATACAAATTTGTAAGACACGGTCACTTAGCAGCTCAAGTAGGCTATTGCTAGACCCAGAGTCCTAGCGACATCTAGTTGAGCCAAAGACCTTGAATAACCCTAAGACGGGCAAGATAACGCAGTGAGAAACCCTAAAAATGAACAAGATGGCTAGACGCGGGTCAACAAGCCTATTAGGCCTAAAATGAAGCGAGAGAGTGCGTAAGCTGCTTAAATACTTGTTTTCCGCACTCACCCTGAATTTATCACTTGAAGTACACTTTAGGATAGTTGAAAGCATGACTGAGCACAAGTGCATGGGAAAGAACACACACATATTGAGTAGAGGAAAATTGAAAATTGGATGCAATAAGTCAAGGAACTCACTCAAATAAACACCTCAAGGAACCCACCAGTAGGAGAAGATCCCAAGACATAGACTGACAATCAAAGCATAGAGTAGGACCAAGCAAGCAGCACTAGAGAAGTGGATCTGACCAACTTGCTCAACCTGATCGATAGCTTGGTGGAGCATGAGAACGTGATCATGACAGAGAAAAGTTCAGACCGCAAGCCAAACGAGGAACTCGACTTAGGAGTTTTTCCAGAGGCACCGCAGCAGAACGACAGAAACCATCATAACAGACTTGAAAGAGGAATGGAAGCTAGCCCACAAGGCACTACAAGGCATAGTGAAATAGAACCAAGACCAGCATGCTAGGAGCTTAAGGCAAAACGTAGAATTGCGCGAGGTACAACGGGTGCTGAACCTGGCAAGTGGAAATCAGACTAATCATGAGAGAGCCCTGGAAGGAGACTTGACATTGAGTGAGCTTCTCATGAAGCGGCTGCTCGACAACACAGCAGCGGAGCAGAGTGCTGCAGCACTAGTGACATCATTATTAATAGTATTAGGAGAAAAAAAAAGGCTCTAAGGGACAATCTAAAATCCCAATTGTTGCAAAGCAACTCGACAAGTACCAACCCCATGGCAATCCATACAGCTTTGTAGAGCAATTTGAGCAAGTTTGCGAGGCCAAGGGCCTCATCGACTTGACTCAATGCTCTCAAGCATTCAGGCTTTGCTTAGGTGACAAGGGTAGGACTTGGTACAGAGTCTAGATGCCGGAGAATGAGCAGACTTTAACAGCCTCAAAAACTGCTTTATCAAGAGATTCTCTGAGCTTCGATTTTCTGACAATCTACTAGTGAGACCGATGAATGTCAAGAAGAAAGAGAAAGAGGACATTCGCGATTATGTCACCCACATGAGGAGCCTCTTCAAGGGAATCCCCATGGGCAAACGACCTACCGAAAGAGCGGTGTCCACCGTTTATCAGTGGAATACGGAGTGAAGAGCTGTGTAAGGCCTTGGTAGGCAACTCGAGCTTGCAACGAGACTAAATAGCTAGGGTGTTTGAAGAGGCCATTCGAGTGGATGACTAGCTGAAAGAGCGAAGCTCCAGGAGCTCAAATTAAGAAGAGACCAACTCGCAAAGTTCAGAGAGAGCATTAGCCTCTAATGAACGATCAGGTCCAACAGCCCAGGACAAAGGGAAAGCCACTGAGACAAACCAAGACTTGACTGAGGTAAAAATGGAGATAGCCAAACTGCAGGATATGTTGAGATGACCAACGCGCCCACACATCCAATGCATGTACTGTGGCGGAAGCCACTTTCCGGCCGAGTGTCAAGACCCTAGGTCACGACCTTCCGCTGATTGTAGTAGATTTGGTCACGACATTGCGCATTGCAGATTATCAAGAAGACTTCTGTACTCACAACCCTACGGCCAGCCATATCTAGCGAGGAGTCCCCAACAATTCTTTGGAAAGGGGGCCCCATTGGCCCTTCTTGTGCCTAACGATGTTAAACCGGACTATCGACCAGTATTGGTGATGGTGTTAGGAAGAGGCCGAGGTAGAGGCCTAGGAGGGCAGATGCAGGATCCAATCATATGTTGGACTTGTGGTCATCCAGGGCATGTCTCATCACATTGTTCTGAAAGGGAGCAACCAAATAGAGACAAGGTAGACCTAAGGTGCCCAGAGTGCAGAATCACTCACCTCTTCATTGATTGTTCCAAGTGAAAACCATCCTCAAGTTTAGCCAACGTGCCATCTGTCCCATTGGGGATGTTTGGCGTTGAGAACATTGATGGGGAGGCCACACCTATTCCATTGCATGTCATGACCCGAGCACAGACGAAGCAGGCTGACATATCATTACCAGGTCCGAGAAACCTCGATGTAGCCTCGATCAGGAAGAAGAGCCATAGACGGAGAAAGAAGAAACCTGAAGCTAAGATCACGCTGAAAACCAAGACTGCCACTACTCTGCCTACTAGAAAGAATGTCACTAATGCGGAGGCAGAAACCTCAACTCCTAAGACGGCCGAAAAGGGAAGTGCTAGGGTAGGGGAGTACCTGCATCCAAAGCGCCAACTAGAGGCTATTGAGAAAGTGAACGAATGGGTAAGAGAGGCCCAAGAGCACCTAAAAGATGTTGAGCCCATCCTAGAGGACCAGATCAAAGATCTCTCTAGCATAAGCACGCCAGTCTCACCCCCTCGATCGAAAGGAAGAGATGCAACTGCACCGCAAGCGGTACTGCTTAGGAAAATCCTTGACGCTATAGACTCGCAAGGGTCACTCATGAATATATATATATATATAGCGTGAGTTCAAAATAAGGGGTTTTTAAAACACCAATTATATACATTTTCTACATACAAAAGGGTGTCATATAAAGGGGTTACTTACAGATTGAATAGAAAAAGGTTGTGTTTTATTCAAGAAAAGTTCATAGATTAGGATATTTATAAATAGGCCATGAACGCACATTATATAGAGGATATATATATAGTGAACCCCCCGAGGCTACAGGCCAGCAAATCAATCACGGCCATTGGCCAGAACAATCCAGAATAAACGAGCAACCAATGACCTCCTTACCACGCTGGTGACCACCCCTGTGACACTAAGCCTGGGAGACCTGCTTAGGCAACATTCCACCCTATGGCAAGACTTGAAGCAGTGGGTTGAAGGATCATGAGAGTAAGCTGCCACAAACCTGCATGACCGTGATGCAAAGACACAAATACCGAGTCGGATGCTGCACTCTATGCCTAAGTCCTTGCACGTTAATGCTTTCTGGGAAGGCACCGAGACACATGCGGTCTCACCTATCTTAGCCCTAGGCAACACAACTAGAACGGGGATTGTAGACACAGGAGCGGGGGTTAGTGTACTGAGACACACAGTGCTTCAGACATGGGAAAACTCGCCTGTGGAGACTGCTAAGTTCAATGTCACACTAGCAAATGGTATGAGAGTGAAACCATTCCGGGTACTTAAAAACTAGCCGGTGAAGATTGTAGATGTCCAGTTCTCAGTCGACTTTATAGTCATGAAGGGAGTAGACTATGATATCCTATTAGGCCGACCCTGGATACGCAATGTTAGCATCATCGAAGATTGGGGTAATGGCTTAATCTTCCTTGGCAATAGAACGAAAGCTATGAGGATAGAGGTGGACACATGAAAAACCTCACCAGCAGTCGACTTGGATGCCATCTCTGCTAGGCTTAAAGGTATGCTCAGGTCAAGAAGTCCTATGGGCCAGCATATCCTATGCTCAGAGGATGAGCGAGACTGGATACATGTCCTTGCTATGATTGACTTGCCATTCTCAGATCATGAGGCATACGAGCAAGCCATCAAGACAATTGGCACGACAAAAGACACATCCTCCATACCAGTCTGCATGGTGGTAGGAACCCTTTGTGGGCGACCTAAGCCTATCACATTCCAAGTGCCAATTAACAAGAAGGAACTCCACAAGATTCTGGAGTATTTGACTGGCACGCTAGCTAGCAATCCAGCAGCAAACTTCAAGCCACTCCAAGATCTGCTAGACGGACCAAGGTGGCAATGGACCAAGGTGCATGACTTAAACCTCATGTACAATTGGGCCCTAGTCTCTGACGAGAGACAAGAGATATGCCAAAACCTAAGAGATGATGAGCAATCAGACGAAGATGATTCCAATTATGAGTACGAAGACTGTCATTCTTTTAGTGATGAAAGTAAGGGTGAGATAGACATAGTGGAATATGACACTGAAGGACAAGAAATAGAACAGATACGAGCAGACTCCAAGCCACAAAAAAAGGGTGTCTTTAGGATAGAGCAAGGGATCGTGCTCATGGGTTGTGGCCATGTGTGATTGGAACACACAGGAGCCATAGATTTTGAACAAGTAGGCTTAACCCAACTAGGTATGACACCATTGCTTAGAACAGAGTCACCCTTTGAGCTGCAACCGCTAGGAGAAACCACCTCTTCTAGCAAAAATGGTGAGTTCAATTCCGAGTCGGAAGTGAGCTCAGATAGCGACCCAAAGATACCTAGACCATCCAAGACCAGACGCACCAAAGGGGACCTACAGGTCCACCTGAGGCGCAGACAGTTGAAGGAAGATATGGCAAAACAACCTAGGGATGCACAAATGGAAGAGCAAAGAAAGTTGCAGGATCTCTTGAGAACATTTATGAGGTTCAAAAATGATGATAGGGTCGTAATGCTATTGGGTGCCAAACACCAAGGGCAAACAAGTGAACCCATCAAGGGACCAGCCAAGGTCAAGGAGGTGAACCTAGCACAGGAGGGGGAGACACCCTGACTGGTCTTAATTGCCAATGACTTGACTGAGAAAGAGGATACGAGTCTTGTTGCTCTCTTGCGAGAGTATATAGACGTGTTCGCTTGGTCCCTAGAGGAGCTTAAGGGGGTGGATCCAAGTGTGGTGACTCATAACATACCCATGATGCTAGATGCAACATCGGTCAAGCAGCAACTATACCTGATGAATCCAAAACACGCTCATGCAGTCAAAGAGGAGATTGAGAAGTTGATGAGAGTAGGATTCATTTACAAAATCGAGCACACATACTGAGTGTCACCCATAGTCATAGTGATTAAGAAGAACAGAAAGATTAGAGTGTGAACGCTGCCACTACGAGAGACAACTACCCATTACCGTACGCCGAGAACATGCTCAAAAGAGTGGCAGGCAAAGAGGCCTACAGCTTCCTGGATGGCTTCTCTGGATATAATCAGGTGCAAGTGCATCCTGCCAACATGCATAAGACTGCCTTCACCACCGAGTGGGCATCGTTGATTACATGGTTATGCCCTTTGGGTTGACTAATGCCCCAGCCACCTTTCAACGCCTCATGTGCACCATATTTAAAGACATGCTTCACAAGGAATTGGAGGTCTTCGTGGATGACCTGTGTGTTCACTCAACTTGGCGAGAGCACTTAGACAAACTTCAATTAGTCTTTGAGCGGTGTCACCTATATCGTCTCTCCTTGAACCCCTTAAAGTGCCAGTTTTGGGTGAAACATGGATGCATCCTAGGGCACATGGTGTCAAAGAATAGCATTGCCACTGACTTCTCAAAAGTCAGGGTTATTGTTGATCTTCCACCCCCAATCAACTATAAGGGAGTTCAATGCTTCTTAGGCCATATGAGGTACTATCGATGGTTTGTGCTGAACTATGCATTGATTGCCAAACCTTTGTACAAGCTATTGATCGTATTCGAATGGATTGAAGCATGTCAATGAGCATATGAGAAATTAAAAAAGTCTCTAACTAATGTACCGATCCTACAAGCCCCAGATTGGACCATTACTTTCCACTTACATATTGATGCTTCAAAATTTGTCGTGGGGACAGTACTGTGCCAACTTGGTGAACACAACCTCGACTATCCAGTGAGCTTTGCTAGAGCAGACAACTCACTGAGACTGAAATGAACTATTCGATGACTAAGAGAGAGGGCTTAGCCATGGTATTTGTTTGGGCATTATCTTTTGGCTACGTCTTTTACTTGCTTCGTGGACCATCAAGCCTTGCTATATCTAGTGAACAAACCCTGCGCTATAGGACGCATAGCTCGATGGCTCCTTTTGCTTTTAGAATTCGACTTCTTTGTGGTTGTACGGAAGGGAAAACAACACTACATGGCTGACCACATGTCACGCATTCCCACCACGAGAGAGGCCGCTGGACAAGGCATTGCCGATGAATTGCTAGATGCCCATCTATTCAACATTTCCAGTTAAAGAAATTTATTCAAGGCTGATCTAACACCATACTAGGTAGATGACATCGTCAAGTGCTGGAGCACGGACTGCCTGAGTGACCAATAGAAAAGGCCAGACTTAGGTGAATTATCCTCAAAATCCAACCCTATTAGTTGATAGCAGGCCAACTATATAGGTTAGGGCAAGATGGTTTATTGCGTAGATACATATGCGAGCATGAGATACACGATATGCTCATAGAGGCGCATAGTGGGATTGCTGGAGGACACTTTAGCAGAGACACGACAACCCGCAAGGTGCTGTAGTGACAACTGTGGTGGCCCACACTTTTTCGCAATGCAACACAATTTTTCAAGCATTGTGACGAGTGTCAACGAACAAAGGTCCCAATTCACAAGGATCAAATGGAGTTATTCCCAATCATTGCACAACAACCCTTCGAAAAGTGGGGGATCGAATTCATAGGAACCATTAGCCCTATGGCATAGTACTCGCAGGCCAAATATATCATTGTGGTGACAGACTACCTAACTAAATGGGTGGAAGTGAGAGCAACACGAAACAATGATGCTAGAATGATCACCAATTTCTTATGGGAACAAGTGATCTCACGATTTGACTGCCCCATTGAACTAATCAGTGACCAGGGCACACACTTCATCAATGAAGTGATAGCGCATCTTCTATCCACCTTTCTGATCATCCATCGAAAATCCTCTCCATACTACCCTTAAACAAACGGATAGGCAGAATCCACAAATAAGATCCTTGTAAATGTCCTAACCAAAGTAGTCTCTGCTTTGTGCAGTGACTGGGATAACAAGCTGATGGCAGCCTTGTGGGCTTAGTGTACAGCTTATAAAATGGTTTTCGGCCAGACTCCCTTTAGGTTAACCTATGGGACTAAGGCAATTCTAACAATAGA
Source organism: Lygodium microphyllum (assembly GCF_053477565.2). Classification (NCBI taxonomy): domain Eukaryota; kingdom Viridiplantae; phylum Streptophyta; class Polypodiopsida; order Schizaeales; family Lygodiaceae; genus Lygodium; species Lygodium microphyllum. The sequence continues at coordinate 5,297,164 of NC_141143.1, read as the reverse complement.
GTTCTTTGTTCCTAGCCTGAGAATAGCACTTCAAGAACAGTGGGAAGGGAAGGAGGCATGGATGCAACACTTGGTTGAACTTGAATGCCTCTCGAAAACATGCCTTCTAGCCACTCATGTGCTCATATGCACACGGCATGATGCAAGAGCTGGTTTGACAAGCATGTTAAACAATGCAACTTTGAATAGGGCAACTTAGTGCTCATGTACTCGGTTAAAGAACACAAGCAGAAAATGAAGTTTAGAGGTCTTGGGCCTTTCAAAGTTTGTGCAATCAACTGAACCAACAACGTTGAGCTTGAGACTCTAGACGACGAGGCCATAGGCTTCTTTAATGGAAGTCGCACTAAGAAGTACTACCCTCCCACGCATCTGCTGCATGAGCCACCAATGTTGGAACCCCCTGTCACGGTATGAGTCGCCACAATCACAAAAATTGATGATGAGGACGAGGAAGCCGTAGAACCCGCATACCTCCACATCACTATCACTGCCAAGCAAACATGCACTTTCAATACCTTGATCGACACGGGAGCATACTTCAATGTCTTAACTCACGATCATTGGACCCAACTTGGTAAACCACCACTACAGCCCACTAATTCCCAATTAAACCCATATGGGGGCTGCTCATACGCACTTCTTGGCAAGTGCAAGACCGCGGTTGCTATCGAGTCTGAGACTGTACCAATGATCTTTTATGTGTTGCCAAACACTAAAGACGCAGGCACAGAGTCGTTGCTAGGGCAAACCTTCAAGAAGCAAACTCACTACAATGTCAATTATGAGTCGCAGCGCGTATCCACCTCGCCATAGGCAACATCTGTATTGATACAGCCTTCAGCAAGGGCTACATGATCCCATTAAAGTCCGCAAGGCCATCGGTAGAAATACTCGCAGCCAAGTCTACGGAGGGGGTAGTGCTCAACCACCATCCACCATGTCTCATGGGCTGCCGCTCACAGCGGCAAAAGCTAAGGCCCAACAACCCGAGTTTCAATGGAGACCTAAACAACCCAAACCACCGCCTAGGAGTAGACGTCCACGTCTTCATAACACAAGAAACTCTAAACCTAGGAGGCCAAAACTCACTTACAAAAATCAAAGCATGATCAAGCCAAGATGGGTTCCTAAAGCCCTCTTCCATGTGCAAGGCTACTATGAGGGAAATGCCTGGCTATGGATCCCTAAGGCCAGAACGGCCCACGGCATCACTCAATTTCCATCCTCACGCTTAATCACCCCGAGCCTCGTAGAACCTTAGAACCAGAAGCCGCAGCATTTTCCAAACCCGTCTCCTACTAGCTCACCTACGCATAAGCTCGGAAAAGTTGAGCAAGACTATCGGCCCAAACCCCAAACAACGTTACCCCCTTAAACCCTTGCTAATGTCGGTAAGACTTGATAAACCCAATCTAAGTGTAGCAGCCCATCCATAGCAGCCACTACTTCGATGCTTATCCACAATACTCAACCACCTCTTCATGGGCAACTACCACCATCTGCCATCGAGCTTATTAGTCCCGTCAAACCCTAGCCACCTGTGGGTCTTAAATCATCTTACAAGCGGAAATCATTCTTAACTCTAGCCGCAAACCTAGCCAAAGACACAGGGGATGACGTTATTGCTTGTCTTAGATGCTTAGATGCTACATTCATGTCACTGGCTCTAAGTTAAGACCGCTTGGACTTAGGCCTACTGCAAGAGCCTTTAGCAACGAAAGTTCACACGATGCTTTGTTCATGGGAAACATTTGAATTCACATTTTTCAAAACACCCCACTTAGTTGCCAAGTTGCTACACATTGAAATATCAAGAGAACAAGCCATCAAACAATGCCTCATTACGTCTCACAATAAGCATGTGACTTCTTCCATCACTGACAAAGAAGTCAAGGAGTTGAAAGTGTTAGCTGACACCAACTCCCCATTTTTATGAAGCTGGTACACTCTGCAATCGCAATGGGAACTCTAAGGATGTCAAATCATGACCAACGCTTAGCAGTGCCGCTCAATCAAGATATTGGAGTACGACCCAACCTATGTCACACCCACCTCATATAGAGTGTTAACCACTCTTTGTAGCCAACCCATGGAAGAGCACGTCAAGAGACACCCATATCTTGATCGTCTCTTGACCGAGGAAGAGCTCCACATCGCTAGCCGTGTTGATTCTAACGATTTCCTAACAGATGTCCTCACTTACATCACACACATAAGTACCCGACCCTTCGCTCTGGACCCCAAGGCTCAGTTGGAATATAACCCATCAGAATTCTATACTTGGTTCATGCACAATTAACCCTTATATCCAAACGTTGAATGCCCTTGATCTCCTAACCTTTGATCCTAGGAAGGATTCTTCTCAATCTGGAAGGGGAGAGGGTAAGAGGGTAGGGTGAAGGTGAAACAAATTAAAACCAATCAAGATCAAGTAAATGCAATAAACACATAAGAAACTGGTGATGTAAGAGGAATGTCACAAAAACTTTGAGAAAAAAAAACAAAAAGTCTGAAGGGAAGAATCTATATTGGATCTTAATGCTTTCATTCAACAAACATAAAATCTTTCTTTTTAGAAAATTATTGTATATATATTAATTATAGCACTAATGGGAAGTATGGTTCATAACAGGAACGAGAGATGTCGCAACAAGACCGTGCCCACCGACTCCCCTTCATGGAGGAAGAGAGAGCGCAGTATGGCATCAGCCTGGAAAATCAAGCTTATAGTCAGCTAAAATTTTGCAGCATTCACAACCTTGAGAAGATGGTAGCCAAGGAGCATGCCGCAAGGAGAATAGTGGAACAGTGAAACCTCCACAAGTATCTAGAGAAGTTTGCACAAGAACCTGACCACATGAAGTGTGTAGAGTTCTTGAGAACGTACAACCCCGATCGAGAATGCGGAATGGTGATGGTGGGAAGGGGGGACAATGCCTGACAAGTGCAGGTACCACTAAACCAGGCCTTGGTGGAGAAAGCACTGGGGTTGGAACCTAGGGTGGAGAAAAAACATAAGAGGGATGTGTATGCCTTGCTGAAGATGAATAGGGAAGAAGCTTGACAAACGACGGCATCATCTTACAAGACATCCTCAATGCTAAGAATCACATGCATGCAAAGTTGGTGCATGCCCTTTTCTCCAACCAATGCTACAACTCCCTCATGCACCAGATCAGTGTACCTGTGCTGGAGAATGTGGCAGCCCACACCCTGGATGAGGTGGATTGGAATGGCTACGTGCGCAAAACAATAGACCAAGTGGCCAAAGCACTAGCCCTAGGCAACAAATAGGAAGGTGGAGAATCCCCCGCATCTAAGAATACGGAGAGGAAGAAACCTTTCTTAAAATCCTCCTTCATTGGGTATAGAAGCATACTGACAGCCATCATCTAGGAGGCTATGAAAGATGCCCAATAGGGTAGAAAGGAGCAGATGAGACCCTAGATAGGTCGTTGACCCATCAAAAGGAGGAGCAATCGAGCGATCGGACAGAAATCAAGATGCAGAGAAGGAGGAGCGGGAGGCTCAATCCAAATAAAGAAAAATAAAGGAGTTCGCTGGGAAGGCAACTCAGAAGAAGAAACAGAATGCGGGCAAGAAGAAGAAGATTTAGAAAGTGCAAAAAAGGAATCCCTGAGAGAGGCAACGGAGTGGAAAAGAAAGGAGAAGGAAGAAGCTGAAAGGTTGGCTGACGAAGCAAGGAAAATAGAAGAAGAGAGAGAAAGAAGAGTTATGGAAGAGGAGGTAGAGTTGAGAAGACAGGAGGAGGAAGACATGGCCGAAGCAATTCACTGGTCTATAGAACAACAGAGCCGACTCGATGGCCTAGGGACCTTAAGTCCGCCTAGGGAAGATAGACCCAGCTCAAGTGCATAAATACCTAAAGCCATGCCGTCCAGGCCCCCTTGGTACCCGCTAGCAAAGCCACCACTGCCATCCCATGCTGTCCATTCCGGCCCCCTTGGTACCCGCCAGCAAAGCCACCACTGCCACCCCAAGCATCCCGGCCAGCACCGACGTGAACATTTTTGTGGCATGGATACAATACTTTATCAATAAGAAACTAGCACAAGGAAAGGAGCGGGGAGGCCACAGCCACCACTAGGCACAAAAGGCCAACTACAAATGCCGAATCTAGGCAAGAGCCAAAACGCCAAAAAATGGAAGCCTCGACCACCCCAATCCCCACCACTGTGATGCCACACGCAAATCATGATGAATACGTTGATGAATTACTCTCGCAGTTAGAAAGGGCAAGGGAGGAAAGGAGGATCATGATGGTGAGTTGGAGGCAGAAAGGGAAGCGGTAGCAGCCTTCTAGCTCAAAAAGACAAAGCAAATGGCTATGCAACAAAAGGAAATTCTCGACCTGAAGAGGAAACTAAAGACCAAAGAAAAAAAGGAGCAAAGCTGGCGGTGACAGCTCATAGATGAAAATCAAGAGCTCGAGAAGATGCAAAAAGAATATAACCTTCTGATCATGCAACACAAGGATCTAGCAGCAAAAATAGGGTGGATCGAATAGGGCATGAAGGAGTTTACCACAGGGGAGCAAGGGAGAAAACAAGAAGAGGAGCACCACCATTGAGAAATGGAAACAATGACCAAAAGGCTAAGCCTCGAAAGAGAAGAGCAGGAGTGAATGAGCAAAGAGTTGGAAGATCAGCAGTGGAGGCTCACAACCTTGGTGCAAAGACAGAGAGAAGGCATGGAAGAAATGAAAAAGAGGGTTAAAGAGTGGGCATGCCAGAATGAGCAAAGAGTGAAGACCTTGGCACATTGCCTGGCTTTGGTGGAGAAAGAGAAAATCCTAGCAGAAGGCAGAGCAGAGGCAGCCCAAGTGGCCTTCCACACTCAACAACGAATCTTCCTGAACACCTTGATGGATGCCACTCATGAGGAGGAAGGGGAGTCCTTGGAGGCAATAAAAAAGAAACTGAGCATAGCGCACAGAGCCCTTCGAGCAGGGTTACACGTGCCCTCCCAATCCATTACAATGGGGCTAAGCTCGAAGGAACAACGTAGATATCTGCTATCGGCCGATCGCCTAAACCCCCAGGAAATTGATGCTCTTGGGTTCGTAGAAGGGATGCAACAGCAAGAGTGCCCATGGAGTGAGACAAAAATGCACACGACCTAGGTGGATTCGAAGAAGAAGTGGTTCCACAACCCCCTTCACCCCATCTTGAAGGGTAAGGGCAACCAGCACACGTATCTGTGGAGAGGAAAACCACCCTAAGGGAGAAGAGGAGAAAACTGGTGGAAGAAGCCAGTCAAAGATTAAGGGCTAACCCTATGCCCCAGCCATCTGTACCCCTCCCACCATGCCCAAATGACATGCCTCCCAATTTTCATGCGAAGCTCATACTCTGGGAGAGATAGGAACAGGAGAAGCAGCCCTTCACCTTTAGCTTCCTCATCCCTAATGCCCTACATAGAGTCCTTCCCACTAAAATAGTGGACGAGGTGATCAACGTTGGAAGCCGACTAATCCAACAATTGGCTAAATAAAAGAGAGAAGAATCCCACCCTCAAGGGCATCGAGGATGCGGAATACTGGCAAAATAAAGTTTTTGAAGTGACTCAATCCATGCCCGGATACGAGTGTTAACCACTATGGCGAAGGCGCATCTGCGATGACAACATATTCGTATGGATGGTCTTCTATAACACTCTCCCTTTGGAGAGGAACGACCCTACCTATATGGCGTACCCTCGACGAATAGGATTAGACTTCGATGCAAACGACCATGGCCATTACAACTTCCAACCCTTGTACCACCACTTTAGCCCAGGCCCTCACCTTCACCTCCAACAGCTTAGATACCACCATGATATGATTTATTGATGATTTCTCCTCATGCTTGCCCGGATCCTGCCTTCATCACCACTTGTAACTATCTTAGGCTCCTGAAAATCCTACTTAGGCAAGACCCCATCCCGGCCGAACGCAGCCTTCCCCTGCTCTTTTTTTATTCTAAGGCAATCGATAGCTGCACGATGACCCACCTGATGATGCAAGCCAGTCTCCTCCCTTCTTTTTACCTCACTGTTCTTGAAGACATGAGCGACAGCCAGTTCACTCACTGCGGCCATCCTTTCCTCTCCACCACTCCCCTCTAGGTTCGCTTGAACCTTGAAAATTTCATGCAGAGTTGGAGATTTTTGAGCCATTCCATTAAATCTCCTTCACCACCCCCTCCTAAGGACGAGGACTAATAATTCCCTACTAGTAAACCCAACCAAAAAAAAACAACGGATCCGCACGCAGGTTGCGGCACATGGCTCACAATCCCTCCACCTAGGGGTCCTTAAGTTAGGCGCGTCCGGTGACCTCGATTGGCCGGCCCCGCTCCTCTAACCCCCTAGTCCTTTTTGCCCCCACTTCACGCTTAGGGCACCCCAAGGGCAGGACACACCTAGGGAGGTAACACTCGCTTATGCTTAGACCTGTCACCCTACGCTACACTCACCGCACCTCCCTACCACACGAACGGGTTCCTCAAGTGTGGGACATCACCCATGCCTACCTGTGGTTAGATCCAGCTCCCCATTCCCCCAGCACGAGCACAAGGCACCCCACAGTAAAGCAGACACTTTCCTTAGGTAGAGCACTGCACTTTCTCCTTTAAGATACTACAAGATGTGCCAAACCATCAACTTCGGAGGCCCTATCATACACTTGACATCGTTGCCCATGCTTCCAAGGCAGCCTAGTCCACATATGGCCCTACCATCGCCTGACCAACAACTTGCCAACCGTTTACCCTTCCCCAACAAACAGCTCAACGTGCCATGGAACTGGCACCCACCTCGGAGGGGGGTAATGTTAACCTCAAATCGAAATAGCAGATAAATGAAGGAAAAAGTGGAAAAAGAGCAAAGGCGTAGAGACGGCCTCTAAAGCTAAACTGAGGCAAAAAGAGCAATTTTAAAGGAAAGGAGCCTCAAAAACTCTTATAAAAGAGTGCCAGGCTCCCTCCTGTGCCACTTGTAAAAGAATAGATGGGTATAGGCTTAGGGCATGAAGCAAGAAGAGGAAATTAGAAAAAGGGACCTTGCCACAATGGCTGGTCATGTAAAAAGGGATGGGCACCCATGGGGGTTTTAGGGTTTGTATATATAAAGTTCAAAAAGTGAATGGAAGCTCATTCTTTGGTGTGTGGCTAACAAGAGTCCTCTCTTCTTCTCTTATTCTTTTCATCTTGCTTGTGTGTGTTCTCTTGAGGGAGGGAGTGTGCGAGTGTGAGGGGGTGAAGAGTGAGTGTGTGGGAGTGAGGGATCGAGAGGGTGAAGCTCTTCAACATCTCCTCTTCTCTCTTCTTCTCTCTTCTCTTCTCTTCTCTTGCCTTGCACGTGGCTATGGTGGATGGAGCTTGGAGATGGAGGAGGCTTGAGGATGCTTGAGCTAGCATCTAGGATCATGGAGCGACCAGCTTGTGTGAGGGAGGAGGCAACTCATTTCGGCATCAAGGTAAGCTCACTACACCCCGAGAGGATCGACGACGCATCAACTAGGTGAGAGATAGCCATGAGAGCTCACTTGGAACACTTGAAGAAATAGGCAGTCCGTGGGTCTTAGCGGTTGAGCAAAAACTCCCATACTGGTATCAGAGAAAAGGCATTGGAGCTTGCCCGGTATTCTCTTCAGCTCGGATTTGAAAAGCTTCAACCCGAGCTTCAATGGTAGCCATGGCACCTTCATTTACAGGTACGTTTTGATCTCCCACCTCCTCGCCGAGCTTCTGGACCTTCATCGACTTCTTCCTGGACTGTATTGGAGTCCCCCTTGACCTTGCCAAGTGCCCCCAAGGGGCTGTTGTAGGTCCCCCAGCCCCCAGGAACAGCCTGCGCAATTTTTGATGCATTTTTAGGGGCTAGGCTGATTTGCTCCCCGGCATTTCCCTGCTCCTCGGCTTCCCAACAATCTTAGCAACCTTCCAGAGCATTGCTTGACTCCCCAACATTGGTGCTTGACTCCCGGTGATCGATTTGAGTGCTTCCCCCTTTAGCCCTTTGCTGTATACACAATCCCAGGACTATCAAAATAGGGCAGCGCTTGACATTTATTACTGTTTAATCCTTCTTGGCATTGCCCGTTTGATGCCTATTGATGCCCAGTGATGCTCGAACGTTATGGGATGCTATGTCTATGCTTTGGGACCAATTTGTAGCAGATTTGAGCACCATTTGAGCTTCATATAATAGTAAATTGCTTGTTGTAACATAGTGGACTGAAGCTCATTTACTTGGTGTATGCATTGGTTCATGGATACAGCGTGCTTGAATGATCATACCGATGTATTTGGAGGTTGTCAAATGCTTCTTCTTGGTTTCAGAATGCTTTTGAGCTTGGATTAAGCTCCGATTTGGTCATTCTTCACTGGCATTTGGCTTCAATTGGCATGCTTTTTGGACCGGTTTATGCCTATTGTCACTATTTGACATTTAGGCCTCTTGTATTCATGCTTTGGTTAGATATGGATGCCACTTGGTTTGCCCATGCTTGACAGCTACTTGGAGCTTCATCTTCAGATGTATTTGAGCATTTTGGATCTACTGGGCATTACATTTGGTTAGGATTATGCTTTACAGGTCTGAGATAGCTTGGGATTTATGTTCCAAATGTACCCTACTGGGATTTGGCATGTCTGATGCTATGTATTTGATGTATTTGAGCATTGCTTGGTCTCTTTGCATCTGACTTCACTTCCAGTGGGAGACTCTTGGTATATTCAGATATACACAGAGTCTTATTTACAGATGAGCATGAGCTTGTGGGATAGTTACATGCATTTTCTCTCTTGAGAGATGTATGTCTGCAGTTTTGTCTATAGTGGGCTGATTTGATATGCCTATGGGGCAGGCACCTATCTCTGTCACAGGTTTGTAAGTTTTGTATGCATCTTGGATGGTTATGTATTGAGCTTCTTGCTCTATCAGTTGTGCTTGTGCTTGGACTCTTCTCTTACCACGAGGCCCATTACATGCATGACTTCTGGACCTATGAGATGTCTCTTGCTTGACAGGTTATTGGTTGGTACCTTCTTGCCCCCGGAAACTCACTGTTGGATGTATCTTGTTACTTGGCAGTTACAGAGACATATGTATCAGTGATTGCTTCATTTTGGGATAGTTTTACATACTGCTGTCATTTATTACAACAAGCTGAAATTTGTAGATTTTGAGCACTTCTATGAGGGTAATGCTTACTATTTGATGTTATCTTGGTCATATTTTGTGGACACGTGCTTCTCTTGGTAAAATCCACCCTTTCAACCAGTTTTAGCAATGGTTTTAGTGCATTTTTTTCTAATTACAACAACCTGCAATTTTTCTTTTTTGCTTTGATTTGGGACAGTATGGTTGGTCATTTGAAGGATTCAGCTCTCTTTAACATTGCCAAGTTGGATGGTACCAACTATGGGTATTGGAAGTCCCAAATATGGCAAGTTTTGGTGCAGAAGTTGCAGATTAAACCCTTGCATTTCAAGGGTGTCAAACCTGAGGATATGGATGATGATGTTTGGATGGAAGTTGATGAGCTATGGAAGTCTACCATTATTCTGTCACTCTCAGACAGGTCCATCATAATGTTGTTGAATATGAGAATCAGAGTGCATGGGATTTATGGGAGAAGATTCAGGAGCTTTATGCGCATCAGAGTCCTGCATCACAGATGTATTGGTTGAAGCAGTTAATGGACCTTCCCATGAAGAAGGGGACCTCCCTTTCATCTCATTTTAGTCAGTTTCATGCTATCATGAAGAGTCTATTGTCACAGGGTATTGAGTTCAAAGACAACTTGCACCCGTTGTTTCTGCTTGGCACCTTGCCTGAATCATGGGATGTATTCCGTACTGCCATATACACGAACAAGCTTGATGGGCTGAAAATCAAAGATGTTGAGAGTGCTTTATTGACTCAGGAAATCAATAGAAGAAACAATGATGCTTCCCGCTCTTCATATGCATTGACCGTTAGAGGTGGCAGACATGGCAGCCATGATACTGATCATAAGGGCAGGGACTCTCAGAAGTCCAGGTCAAAGTCACGTGGTCGCAATAAGTCATGTGGTGGACGGAAGTCTAATCTTACCTGTCATTATTGTGGGAAAGTGGGACATATTAGGCTGCAGTGCCATAAAATGCTCGATGATAAGCGCAAGGAAAAGGGAAAAGAAAAAGTGCAGGAAAAGTCTTCTGAGCGTAGTATTGTACTTGCAAAGTCCAGTGTGAAGATAGAAGAGGTTAATGCCATGTAGGCCACTGATTCAGATGATGATTACATACTTGCAGCTTCTTCATGTGATGCCTTACAGACTTTTGAGATACATTCTATGTATGCACAATGCTGGCTCTTGGATTCGGGTGCGTCCTTTCATGTGACACCCTATAAAGATTGGTTTCATACCTATCGTACCATGTCTGGTTCTGTGCATCTTGGTGATGACAACTCTCTTGACATTGTGGGCATTGGAGATGTTAGGTTGCAGTTTCTCTTTGGCAGTTCTTTTGTTTTGCACGATGTACGCCATATACCTGCATTGACTCGCAGCCTTATGTTAGCTAGACAACTTGATGATGCAGGGTATTTTGTGTCTTTTGGAGACTCTGCATGGAAGATTACTCATGGCAGGCTTGTGATTGCAAGAGGTGCCAATTCTGGGTGCCTCTATCCCTTACTTGTATCTAGAACTACATTGGATCATGTTTTTTCTGTGGGTTCTACTCCCCATGTATCCCTTTGGCATGCTTGTTTGGGGCATATGTCTCTTAAAGGAATGAAAATGCTCCGTGCTTTGCAATATCTTCCGCCTTTTGACTCTTCGCATTTTGATTCTTGTGATCACTATTTGTATGGCAAGCAGACTAGAAATACTCATAAAAAGTCTGGTAAGAAATGCATAGGTGAGCCCTTGGCTCTTATGCACTCAAATGTATGTGGGCCCATGCCTTGTCAATCACTTGGTGCGGCGAAGTACTTTGTTACTTTCATAGATGATTACTCATGGAAGATTTGGGCTTATCCCATAAAGAGAAAATCCGATGTCTTAGACACCTTCAGCCTTGGATTGCCTTGGTAGAGAACCAGTCCAGGAAAAGGCTAAAATGCCTAAGGTCAGATAATGGGGGTGAGTATGTATCACATGCTTTTGAGTAGTTTTGTGATGATCGGGGTATTGAGCGTCATAGACAGCCCCTTACACCCCTCCCCAGAATGGTATGGCTGAACGCATGAATAGGACCATTCAGGAAGGGTCCGTAGCATGCTTAGCTAGGCTAGCTTACCGCAGCACTTTTGGGCTGAGGCAGTTACTACTGCAGCGCAACTCATTAACAGGTCGCCTAGCAGTGGCATTGACTTTCAGGTTGTAGAGGAGATATGGGTAGGCAAGCCCCCCTCTCTTATAATCATTTGCATGTCTTTGGATGTGAGGCCTTCTGCCATGTGCCCAAGGATAAACGCAATAAGCTGAATCCTAAAAGTGTCAAATGCATTTTCATTGGCTATGGAGATGTAGGAGAGATGGGTTACCGTCTATGGGATCTGCAGGCGCGGAAAGTGATCCGCATCCATGATGTCATCTTTCATGAGGACAAAATGCATATGCAGCCTAAGAAAGTGGTTGAGGTATGCGGAGTTATCTTTCAAGAGGAGCCCCTTGCTCCCGTTTAGCCTGCTCCACAGCTAGCTAGACAGTGTGCAGCATCACTTGATGCTCATAGCCCAAATGCTAGACATGTTGATGTTAGACAGGATGTCGATTAGGGCAGCAGAGCCTAGGTTGAGGCACTCTACTAGAGATAGATAACGTCCTGACCATTTTGCGCCCTCTATGGATTATGTAGTGGTTACAGATGCAAAAGAGCCTCTCACTTATGATGAGGCTATGCGCAAGGGTGATTGTCACTCTTGGGAGAGGGCTATGCAGTCTGAGCTTGACTCATTGCATAAGAATCATACTTTGGATTTGGTTTCCTTGCATCAGGGTAAGAAGGCTTTGCCATACAAGTGGGTGTACAAGCTGAAAAGTACCCCTAGACACCCCAAGCCAGCATACAAGGCTTGATTGGTTGCTAAGGGTTTTAAGCAGGAGCATGGTGTTGACTTTGATGAAGTCTTTTCTCATGTGGTCAAGATGACCACCCTACGCTTAGTCTTGGCCTTGGTTGCATAGCTTGACCTGGACTTATACCAGATGGATGTCAAGACGGCTTTTCTACATGGGGACTTGCATGATGAGATTTACATGGAGCAGCCTAAGGGCTTTGCAGACCCTAGCAGGGAACACCTAGTGTGCAAGCTAAAGAAGAGTTTATATGGCTTGAAGCAAGCACCTAGGGAATGGTACCATAAGTTTGATGCATTCATGCAATCACAGGGCTACAGCTGCAATGCTATGGATCCGTGCTTGTACACGAAGAAAGCCCGTGACGGTTCTTACTGATTTTGGTACTCTATGTGGATGACATGCTTTTAGCAGGGAAAGCTCATGAGGAGCTAGATGCTCTTAAGGCTCAGCTCAAGAAGAGCTTTGAGATGAAAGATCTGGGACATGCCTCTCATATACTTGGTATGCGCATTATGCGCGATCGATCTCAAGGACTACTCTATTTGTCACAAAGGGAGTACATTCATAAAGTCCTTGAGCACTTTCGCATGCAGGATGTTAAGCCTATTGGATGTCCATTACCTTCTCATGTGAAGGTTTCACATGTCGATTGTCTGCAGACAGATGAGCAGAGGGCCGAGATGGCCAAAATTTCCTATGCATCAACCATGGACACCAGTCTTATGTATGCCATGATAGCCACCCATCCAGATATTGCTTTTGCAATTGGGGTTGTGGCACGTTATATGGCTACACCTGGCAAGAAACATTGGGATGTTATGAAGGGTATCATGAGGTACCTAAAGGGCACAGTAGATATGTGTCTTTGTTATGGCAGCCAAGATACAGGAGTCGTGGGGTACACTGACTTTGATTATGCAGAACATGCAGATAGTAGGAAGTCCACTTCTGGCTATGTGTTCATTTATGCTGGAGGGGCTATCTCTTGGATTTACATGGCACAGAAGTGTATGGCCCTTTCTACTACAGAGGCCGAGTATATTGCAGCCACACAGGATTGTAAGGAGGCTATCTGGTTAGGCTGTTTGATTGCAAACCTTGGTATGACAAAATGATATGCCTACACTGCATTCGAATTCTATGACTGTCATTCAGTTGGCCAAGAATCCAGTCTTCCATGCGAAGACGAAACATATTGAGGTGAGGTATCACTTCATTCGCGAGGTCGTTGAGGATAGGTCTGTTGACCTTGTCAAGATTCCGACTGAGTAGAATCTTGTAGACTTACTCACGAAGAGCCTCACTACTGAGCGCTTTTCCTTCCTTAGGAGATTGATGGGCATTGGATGAGATGACATCTTTTTCCTCATCCTATTGTACATGTGTACATGTTGTACTGTCTTTTCTTTTTTCTCTCTCACTGGGGCAGATTCTCCTTTAAGTGGGAGGTTGTTGGGGGTAAAGGCACATCCGCCTAGCTGCCCGTGTATTACTACACTGACAATACCCGCCACTGCACATTGCAGCTGGCAGGAAGACCCGGCCACACATTGTGGTGGTTGGAGTTTCCACTTTTAACTCTCTCTCTCTCTCTCTCTCTCTCTCTCTCTCTCTCTCTCTCTCTCTCTCTCTCTCTCTCTCTCTCTCTCTCTCTCTCTCTCTCTCTCTCTCTCTCTCTCTCTCTGCTCTTACTCTCCATCCACCATAGCTCTCACCACCAAGCTTCTTTCTCATGGGTTTCACTTCCCTTTCAATTCTTTGGCACAATTACAATTTTATATTTCTTGTCTTTCACCTTCTTGTACTTGGTTAACAACTCATGGCTACATTGTACAATGGTAATGGAAGATGTTCCATGGCATGGCCATTTTGTAATTCAATTTGTTACATTTCTTGTTGTCTATATCTTAGATTAATTTGATTTCTTGTTCATTTGCATTGTTAGGTTAGGCCTTCTTTACATTGATCCTTCGAGATTGCTATTTTGGTACACTTGAATAGTATGGTTATGCTTTGGGGTGCTACTTGGATTGTTTAAAGCTTGATTAGCTTAATTTTGCAAAGGTTTATTGCTATCATAACACTTTGGATAGCAAGCATACAACACTGAGCTTCATACTTTGAATGCCTAATGTGCTTGTACAATATTTTAGTTATGATATATGTTTACAGTGATGTTTAGTATTGACATTTGATCTTGGATATGGTTATGACATGCTTTGGCACTTGAATTTGAGCTATATTCGATGTACTTGGGCTTTGGTCAGTTGCTTTGAGCTTCCATAGTTACTTACAAATATTGAAGCTTCATTGGATACTTATGCTCCCGTATATATTTCTAATATGCTTGAGCTTCCCAAATGCTTTTATGTATATGTCTTGAGCTTTGCTTGCTCACTTTTCATTCTAGATTTGCTTCCAATATGAGACGTTTGTATTTACATAGTAGAGCTTAATTCTTTGTTGGGACAATGCAACTCTTTGTTCATGTATATGCTCTTTTGTATGCTATTGGATACAATTACCTCCGCGTGTGGGCTGATTTGATTCTATATGCTTTAGACACCCATACTTATCTTTGTCAACACTTTGTCAATGATGTATATGCTTATGGGATGTATGGTTTACTAATACTTTGAGTGTGACTATCTTTAGTATCAATGGTCTATACTTAGCTATTGCTAGTTGCATTCCTTGTATCTCAATGTTTGGCGAGCACTGATCGAGGACAAACCTCACTCACAACCCAAAAATGAGACGTTAAGGAGTGCTGGTTAGGGAATCAAATTTATCAAAGGATGACTCACAACGATAATTTTCAAGGTCTCTCGAACACAACACAACCAGCACACAAGACAAACCAATTACTATGCCTCTAGTAACCTCAATAAAACTCAAGGTAGAGCATCGAAAAACATAAAAACATTAAAATTTTGAGTTCGAGAAAACAATAACATTCGTACCTTTTTGGGGTTGTAACAACTCTTCAAACCTTCAACATCTGAGTTTCCATGAGGATGCTTAACAAAAACTAGTCACCAAAGACTCATTTGGGACCCTCCACTCACTTCTCTCATAATATACAAATTTGAGTAACATGGGAAAGGGCAAGGGCCCCTAATGCTTCTCTCATAGGGTTTATATAGGTGCTCTCTTCTCCAAACTCATCAAAAGCCTAAAGCTTTTGTGTTTTATGAAAAGCATAATTGCTTTTCCTCACGTTTTTTATTGTTTTTTACAAAACCTTGTGCTAACCGTCAACATTTGAGTTTCCATGAGGACGCTTAATAAAAATAGTCACCAAAGACTCATTTGGGACCCTCCACTCACTTCTCTCATAATATAAAATTTGACTAACATGGGAAAGGGCAAGGGCCCCTATTTCTTCTCTCATAGGGTTTATATAGTTGCTCTCCCCTCCAAACTCACCAAAAGCCTAAAGCTTTTGTGTTTTATGAAAAGCATAATTGCTTTTCCTCATGTTTTTTAAGGTTTTTTACAAATCTCTTTCATTGTTGGCTACTCTTGAAGTTGTAACCCTTAGTGGTCCATTGGAAAATTGCATAGCTCATCGCTAAATCTCTAAATCTTTTCCATATACTTGAGCTCTTCCAATGATAAATCAAGCCATATCCCTTATGCTACCCCACCTTGCCCTCTCTTTGGTAAACTAAAGCCTACCAAAACAAGTGACATTTTTCTATATATATCTACTTTGAGACCATGCAATGTGTCCTATCAAAAGACATGCTTTGAAATTGAACTCCATGCTCAATCATGAGAAGATATACCAAGTCAAATTCATGTTATGCAATCAAACAAGCGATGCTCTGCACGGAAATATGGATCCACTAGAAAATAATCCCTAGCCTATCTACATGTGCTCGTGTGTCATGCAAAATGCAAACACAATTCCTTGATTAATTTAAATCCTTAATTTTATCTCTCAATACTCAACTAGGAAATGTCGTACTCTGCTCCACCCTCCCAAAATCTCATAGTCACTCAAGAAATAACAGTCCTCAAGATATTTGACCAAGAAAATAAGCCAACTCACAATTGGTGTCATCCCCTTCACGACCCTCAAACTCACCCAACCACCTTTCCCACTCATGTAGAGATTCCTAATTCAGTTATGAAAATCCCATCTCTTATGCGTGTAAGAAAAAATGTGTGCACAATGAAAGTGTGTGTGCATCTAAGATTTACTGTATATAACTGCAATGGGCCTCATGCTATGTTAGTGCTCAACGATGGTGCAAAGCATGCATCAACCCAACCCATGGCATGAAAGTAATTGATAAGATCAGGAGACAACCCCCGAGTATAGTGTAATCGACAAGTGCAACATGAAATGATTATGAACCACCCATAATTCCTGTGATGTGCAAGAGTCTCGACAAGAAATTGTACATGTTCCAAGATATTCAGTACTACTAGAAAACTCTAGCTCCAATATGTGTGAAAGATGCGGGATCTAGGACATGGCAGTGAGTTATGGTGGATGGAAGGAGAAGAGTGGACTCATGATGGAGAAGACAAAGACACTGTTTGTTACACAAGTGAATTAGGTTCCAAGATTGAGACTTGGACTCATAAACACAATCTTGTGTATGTGGACAATGACATTGACACTTCACTGAAAAGAAAAGAGTACTATCATTGCATTAAGAAAAGGAAGCAAGTACAATGCTTTATAGGAAAGTAGGAAACTATAGTAGGCACCACTATGCATATGGGATAGGTAAGCCTGCATGTCCTTGGCCCTGAAGCTCCATACAAAGAGGCTGTCAATGAGTGTGATTGCTGAATCTCAACAATATGTCCAGAAAACTTCAATCTCAACCAAGGCTATCAAGTTTCCACAGTCGAAAAATCCAATACAAAATGACTAAAACAATTAGTGGACATCTTTATACTTTGGTATTCCCTCCTATTTTATCCTTGATTTGACTGAATTTTGAGGGTTGATTTGCATTCATTTACAACAGCCCATTCTCTTGGATTTTGCATTTGTATACAATCATTATGGTTGTTTCTTTGAATGATACTGCTATTTTCAATATTAAAAAGCTTGATAGCATTAATTTCACCTATTGTAATGCAAGTACTAGTTCAAAAGAACAGGCTAAGCCTTTGAAAACCAAGAGTGTAAAGCCTGGAGGCATTGATCAGGATACTTGCGATGAGTTGGATGAGCTATATAAATCCACTCTTATATTGTCATTACAAGTGTATTTCAATGTTGTGGCACCTGAGGATAATGCTTGGCAGTTATGGAAAAAGATATGTGATCTTATGACAAACAAAATCTTGCTTCATAGATATACTAGTTGAAATAGCTCATGAACCTTTGCATGAAGGAAGGGACCAACGTGTTTGCACATTTAAATGAATTTCATTCTATTTTTAGTTAGTTGACTTCACAGGGCATTGAGGTCAAGGATAATCTTCCTCCCTTGTTATTGCTTGTGTGACACTTCCCATACTGACATGTATGCTAATATGCCTAAGGATGGTTTGAAACTCCAATATGTTGAGGATACCTTACTAACAGAGGAGATAAATAAAAATAATATGGATGCAACCCATACTTCTCATGCATTTATTGTTAGCAACAAACATGATTGTAAGAGCAGTAATGACTACCATGGTAGAGACTCACAAAGGTCACATTCTCATAGGCAGTCTCGTAGTAAGTCCCTTGGTCATAAGGCCTCTCTTATATGACATTACTGTGGGAATCAAGGTTATATTAAGCCATAGTGCCATAAGATGCACGATGATAAGCTCTAGGAGAAAGGCGAGGGAAAAATGCAAGATAAGTCTAATGACCAAAACATTGTTCCTATTAAGTCTAGCATGAAAATTGAGGTGACATAAATTGGAGCCCAATTTTGATTATGATTACATCTTGCTAGCTTCCTCTCTTAGTGCTAATTAATCCGGCCACAAGTTCCTCCACTTGTTCTTAGTGTTGGCTACTTGATTCAAGGGCTTCTTTCCATGTTACCCCACACAGAGATTGGCTTCATTCGTATCATAGCATGACACGTTCTATGATGCTAGAAAATGACTTGGCATTGGATATTATTAGCACTGGTGATGTTAGAGTGAAATTTGCTTCAAGTAGCACTTTTGTTTTACATTATGTATGCCATGTTTCGACTTTAACAAAATGCCTACTCTATGCTAGATGGTTGGATGATACATGATATCATGTATCTTTTGGTGATTCCAGTGGAAGATTATCCATGGGAATCCTATATTTTCTTGAGGTGCTAAGGCTCACAACCTCTATCCCTTACTTGTATCTAGGTTTATTGACTAAGTTTTGGTTATGGCTGACATACCGCATGTATCTTTATGGCATCGTCACCTTGGATACATGTTCCTGAAAGGAATGAAAATGCCTTCTCATTTGCAGTATCTTCCAACCCTTGACTCCGTCAAAGTTTTGACTCATATAATCATTGTCTTTATGGCAGGCAAACACATAATTTTCATAAGAAGTCTGACATCACGCACATGGGTGAGCCTTTGGCTCTTGTTCATTTTGATATATGTGATCCCACGTCCTATTAATCATTGGGTGGCACAATGTATTTTTGACTTTCATTGATGATTATTCACATAAGATCTGGGCATATCCCATAAAGAAAAAATCGGATGTATTGGCTACCTTTCAGCATTGGCTTGCTCTTATTGAAAACTACTCTAGGTATAGGCTAAAATGCCTAAGGTCAAATAATAGGGGTGAATGACTCTTTGAAGCATTTGAGAAGTTTTGCAATGAGTGGGGTATTAAGCATTAATTGACCACCTCTTACACCCCACCCCAAAATGGTGGTGTTATAGAGTGTATGAATAGGATGATTCAAGAGAAAGTCCATAGTATGCTTAACCAGGCATGCTCACCACATCATTTTTTAGGTGAGGCACTTACTACTACTATACACTTGATAAACATATCTCCATGTACTATTATTGGTTGTTAGGTTGCAAAGGTGGTATGATCCAGAAAACTCTATCATATGCTCATTTTCATATCTTTGGATATGAGACTTTTTGCCATCTCCCCAAGGATAAACACAATAAGTTGTATCCTAAATCACTGAAATGCATCTTTCTTGGTTATGGAGATGCAGGTGAGATCTATGGGATCCATGGGCTAGAAAGATCATATGTATACATGATGTCGTTTTCCACGAGGAGATGATACATAAGCAACTTGAGCAAGCCATTGAGGTACGCATAGTGATATTTCAAGAGGAGCCTCCTATTATCGTACAACCAACTAGACAACCTACACCTGATATTCCAGTGGCCCATGATCATGATGTTAGACACATGACATATAGGCTCCACAGTTGATCTGCTAGAGGTATACATTACCTTGATTGATTTGAGACCTCCATAGACTATGTTGTGGTGATAGATTCTAGTGAGCCCCTTATTTATGAGGAGGCCATGTGCAAAGGTGAATGTCACTCTTGGGAGAGGGCCACATAGTCAAAGTATGACTCATTGCAAAAAAAATCATACATACGATCTGGTTCCTTTGTCCAATGGGAAGCATGCATTGCCATGCGATATAAAAGTTGAAGAGTACCCCTAGATGTCCCAAGCCAACATACAAGGCTAGATTGGTTGCTAAGGGTTTTAAGCCATAACATGGTGTTAACTTTGATGAAATCTTTTCTCCTATAGTCAAGATAACTACCCTACGCTTGGTACTTATCAAAAAATGAGTACATACAGAAGGCCCTTGTGCGCTTTCATATGTAAGATGTTAAGCCTATTGGCTATCCTTTACCTTCCCATATAAAGGTCAGTCACATCAAGCAAATTATCCCCGATTAGATGAGCAAAAGGCTAATATGGCCAAGATCCCTTATCCATATACAGTGGGTAGTTTGATGTATACCATGATATCCATTCACCCTAACATAGCATTTGTAGTGGGAGTTAGGACATGCTATATAGCTACACCTGGCCGGCAACATTGGGATGTTGTGAAGGGTATCATGAGGTACCTCAAAGAAACTATAGATATAAGCATTTGCTATGGTGGTCGAGATACTACAGTCATGGGTTATACTGACTTTGACTATGCAGGACATACAAATAGTAGAAATTCCACCTCTAGGTATGTCTTCACTTTTGCTACAGGTGTTGTTTCTTGGATATCTAGGGTAGAGAAATGCACGGCCTTATCTACTATGAAGACAAAGTATGTTGCAACACACTAACGCTTGTAAGGAAGATCGTCTGGTAGCAAACCTTGGTATTACTATTATTTCTACACTACATTCGGATTCTATGAGTGCTATGCAGTTGGCCAAGAATCCAATCTTCCATCTAAGACAAAGCACATTGAGGTGCACTATCACTTCATCAATAGGGAGGTAGTAGAGGACAATTATGTTGAGATTTCAAGATCTCGGTTGACGAGAATTATGTAGATTGACTCACTAAAAGTCTCTCAACGGAACGTTTTGCCTTCCTTAGGAAGATGATGGATGTAAGATGAGATGATGTATATTCCATATCCTGTTGTACTTAATGCATATTTATAAGTATCACTTTGTCTTATTCTCCTCACTAGAGGTACATTGGGATGCTGCGAAGAGTATCATAAGATACCTAAAAGGCACTGTAGATATGAGCATTTGCTATGGTGGTTGGGATACTACAGTCATGGGCTATTCTGACTTTGACTATGCAACACATGCAAATAGTAGGAAGTCCACCTCTAGGTATGTCTTCACTTTTGCTAGAGATGTTGTTTCTTAGATGTCTAGGGTATAGAAATGCATGGCCGTATCTACTATTGAGGCAAATTATATTGCAGCACACTGATGCTTGTAAGGAGGTCCTATGATTAGATCATCTGGTGGCAAACCTTAGTATTACTATTATTTCTACATTGCATTCAAATTCTATGAGTGTTATTTAATTGGCCAAGAATTCGATCTTCCATGCTAAGGCAAAGCACATTGAGGTGCACTATCATTTCATCAAGGAGGTGGTCAAGAACAAGTCTATTGAGCTTTCAAGATATCGAGACAAGAATCCTATAGATCGACTCACTAAAAGTCTCTCAATGGAATGTTTTTCCTTCCTTAGGAAGATGATGGACGTAAGATTAGATGATGTCTATGTCTTACCTTGTTGTACTTTACGCACACTTATTGTCACTTTATCTTGTTCCCTCCTCACTAGAGGTACATTCACTTATACACTATAAGTGGTAGGCACCCATCACTGTCCCTTTATTCTTTGTTCTTTCAGTGACTATTGAATAAGGGAAGGCTAATCACACATTGTGAGGCTGTTGGAGTTGCCACATACAATGTCTCTCTCTCATGCGCTCTTCCTCTCTTGCTCCATCTATCATATCTCTTGCTCTCGCTTGTGTGCTTTCACTCAGGCTTTATCTTTCACAAGATAATGTAAATGTCAAGACAAACAAGCTTGAACTACCTGGAGGGAAGTGGTTGAAAATTTCAAAGACAATGTACCAAAAGTTTACTACTCTCAAATCATACTACCACAAACAAGGGTAAAGGATATACATGCTATACTTTAAAAATACAAAAAAGTAACCCTCTCTACCTTTCCCTCAAATTTTTCTCCTCCAATTGAACATTGCATCAACATGTTAAACCACCCACCAATTAAAATGACACAATGCATATGTTCACCTAGGAAATTTGAAATAATTGAAAATGCAGTAAAGGATATGCTAGAAATAGGGATCATTTAGCTGCCATCAAAAAGCCCCATGAGCTACTAAACCTTACTTAGTAAAAAAAGACTCAAGGGAATATCATTTTTGCATTGACTACGGACTATTAAATAAAATAACATAGCATGATGTCTACCCTATGCTACGAATAAATGTCTTAGTCGGCAATTTAGAGCAATCAAAATATTTACTTCTTTAGATTTAGCAACAAGTTATTGGCAAACTCCAATACATAAACATGATAGAGAGAAAACAATCTTTTGCACATCAAAAGGGTTATATGAATTTAAAGTAATGGCTTTTAGACTTTCCGATTCACTAAGCTCATTTGAACGACTTGTTGATAAATTATTTGCCTATCTTATTGCTAAAAAAGTATTATTTGTTTACTTGGATGATATTCTTATTCATGCAAAAACTTAACAATATTAGAAAGGTTTAATATTAAACTACAACTAAAAATGTGCAAATGGGGCCAAACTAAATTAAAATGTCTAGGATTCATCATCTCAAATGGAGGAATTCAAATAGATCTAATAAAGATAGCAACAATAAACACATTTCCATAACCTAAAAGTGTTAAACAATGACGATGTTTTTTTAGGAATGATGAATTTTTCAAATCATTTTTTACCAAAAGTAGTAGAGATAACAAATCCACTATGTAAGTTTTTAAGAAGAAAAAAATTGAATGGATCAACTCTTGTAAGTAAGCGTTTGAACAATCAAAATACTAAATTTCTAAAGCAATAGTATTAAATTATCCAATTTTTCAAAAACCTTTTCTTTGAAAAACAAATGCTTCAAATGTTGGTATATGAGCAAAATTGTCACAACAAGATGACTTTGATAAACGGAGACCAATTTGTTTTATTAGCCACTCTGTCATAAAAATGGAAACAAACTACGTCACAACTAAAAAGAAACTCCTTGTTGTATGGTCATTACAAAAATTACATTATTATGTACATAGATCAGACTTGAGAGTCAAAACCATTAATTTCCTCAATAAGAAAGTTTCGTCCACCATGCTACCTCCTAAGATGGATCTTGGCAATCCAAGGATGTAACTCTAAAATAAAAATATTGTAAAGGAACTAAAAACAATATAGCCGATACCCTTTCTAGAATAACACACATTCAGAACACCACAATAAATCAAATACCTACAAATTTACAAGTAATAACAAGACTCCAACAAGAAGACCTTGACATACAAAGAATTATAAATGACATTCGAAATAATAATCCTAGTATCCTAAAAACATACTTCATTCAAAATGTCTCAAATTTATAAGGAAAAAAATGTATTGGCCAAAACTTTTTAAAGATTTGTAGAAAATGTCAAACATTCAAATCCTTAGACTAGAAAATCAGTTGGACTTCTTCAACCTATCAAAGTATCCAATCTATTCAAATTGGTAGCTTGGGAAATCATTGGTCCACTACCCAAAATTAGTAAAGGAAATAAATCCATAATAGTACTGACTAAATATTTATCACGATGGTGTGAAGTTAAAACATTGCCAGATGCAACAATCAATTCAATAGCAAAAAAATTATTGGAAGATATTATAGTTAGACACTCTTGTCCAAAAGTAATACTATCAAACCAAGGACAAAAATGAATGGGTTAACAAAGCATCTAAACAAAACAATTAAACAAATGATTTCAATGTATGTATATCCTTTATAACAAAATTGGGATGAAATACTACCATATGTAACTCATACATATAATGCTCTATACAAGCATCCATTAAAATAAGTCCGTTTTGGAGCATTGCATAGTAGAAACCTAACTTTTCCCCAAAGATACCTTCATTAGAAATACCAAATAGATATAAAGAGGAAGCACACTAGCACTTAAAACTAAAACTAAAACAACCATTAATGAGAATAGCAATTTTGTAAAAACCTTCACATAGCTCTATGTAAATAAATACAATGGTATGACTGTAGTAGAATAAATAAAATATACAAAATTGGAGATACTGTTAATTTACTACCCAAATAGGAAAAAGAACTTAATTGAATCTCTACAACGTAAATGGATTGGTTCATACATAATAACAAACAAGATAAGAAATATTATGTATGCTACAAAAGATTAGATAAAAATACAAAAACCACCTCACATGTCGCAAGAATTAAAGAGTTTTTTCAGCATATTAATGATGATGTATTGCATGACTTATCAAGGGAAAAACTCAAAGGTCGAAAGGATCATTAGAAAAGATAGTTCATGGGCTAAGGGGTAGGTGTGGAACTAGTGGACATTGCCTACAAATAGGGCTAGAGGGACATTGCTCAAGGGTCATGGCACATCAAATAGCCCGTCCAATTCATTTCCATTCAAAGATGATAACCAACTAAAGGCCATTGGGTAAACTCCATTCAAAGATGATAACCAACTAAAGGCCATTGGGTAAACTCCAAGTTTGCCCAATGGCCTTTGCATGTGTGTATTTAAACAGCCATTTGTAATAGATGAGGCAAAAGCACATCGGTTCAACACTTCTTGTACATTTCCTCTCTCTCCCAATTTCATAGTACAACAAACTACATCTCATTTTGAGCCTCAAGATCGGTGTTCATCAATATATCTGCATGAGAGTGCTGCCGCACGCTCAGTTGGTATTTGCATCCAAACATAAAGGTGACTACCTATTTAGTAAGTGAGAAAGAAACAAGGATGTCACACCTTGCAAACTTTACCTATTTGACCTGTAAGAGGTTTAGTAGGTCCGCGCATGACCTCACTCTTAACTTGTTTCATCTCTTCGCGAGTTGCACAAATACGAGTAGGGGGCCTTACCCTGCCAGGACAAAGTGTGGTCCATGGTCCACTGAATGAATCCTATCACGCCGAACGGTGCCAAGACGCTTTGAACGGTCTCTTTGTCTTGGCTTTCGTATGAATTGTGATCACTCATAATAGTGTGCTGATGAGCAGGCAGTGGTGGCCAGTGGGCTGAGAGCTCCCTGCATGTGCTGTCAGCGCTGCTGATACCCAACATTTTCGGAGTGCTGAATGAGTACGAAGGAAGCAACTGGGATTTCAACTTTCAGGAGTCGCAGCATCCGATAGGTGTGTGTAATTCAGTGTGCGTCGAAGTTAATTGTCTTGTCCGCTTGTGAAAGGCCGTCATTCTTAAACGATACTTAATTACAGTTGCTCGCTGTAATGGGTCCGTTGAACGTTCTCAAAGTACTGGAGTCTGGCACAAGGCTTTCAAACCACAGGACAGAGATTGTGGTTAATGAGTCAATCTGTTTAGAGAGTACTGGCATTCCCTGATGGGATATGGTCACTTTAGTAGTACATCTCGCTCGTATTCAATTCTAATCATGCGGACACAGTCCACATACACAAGCATGCACATTATTAAGAGCGTCCGGTGATGTTCATGATTTTAGGGGAATAGCAATGGATATTTCATTGATCTGTGTTAGAATCTTGGCGTTTCAGAGATCTACTCAACAAATGTTTCATAACCAGAATGGAGCTAAAACGAGAGAATCCCTTGCATCTCCAATAATTTTACAGGTTTGTATGCACAATCACAACCGTCCTTCAAGCTCCAAACGGATGGTTGGGGACTGGGTTTTAACTCTTTGAGGATGTCAAGCCCCATGTTGCCTTCAGGCTTGCAGGGAAAAGAAGCACTGCTCTCATGCGGCACTTCTATATGAATCTAATAGACCTTACACATCTGGTTGAATGTTCCATCTTACAATTACTTGTCAGAAGGGTACTGCAGGTGGTACTTCAGTAGCCCTTGGTGTATACATGTTCATTGCTTCTATGTATTGTAGACTCACCCATCAAGACATGACTTCTAGAGCCTCACGTGTTCTTCCTAGCATTTGAAGAACAGAGGCTGCAATGTGAGCAGCTGTAAGACCAGCTTCAGCCATCTGGTCCACTGGAGCACCATGGTCAATGTAGCGGTCTGGTAGGACGATAGGCCTCCACTGATAATGACAGTAAACACGTAATCATGTTAGATTTAATAAAGTATCTAAAGCAACAACAAAGATAAGACTTTATCTGATTTCAAAATACCTTCAATCTGCCATCGAGTAGCCCATCTAAAGCCATAAAATGTGAAACATGTGATCCAAATCCACCCACAGAGCCCTCCTCCGCAGTGAAGACTATCTCATGGTGTCTGGCAAGTAGCCTAATGAGATTGCAATCAAGTGGCTTGCAAAACCTGGCATTAGCCACAGTAACCGAAAGCCCATGTTCTTCCAAAAGGAGCCTTGCAGCTAGGAGGTTCTGCACAATTGTTCCATAGCCAAGGAGGGCAATGTGACTTCCCTCTGCCAATATCCTTCCCTTTCCAATCTGAAAAAACCACTCCTTAACTGAGAAATGCTGCCGCAAAGACACAAGCCAACCTATAACATCTGTGAGATAGATCTCACCTCCAATGGAGAGCCCTTATTCCCGGCAGGAAGTTCAACTCCAATTCCATTGCCTCTTGGGTACCGAAAACAACTTGGGCGATCATCAATGGCAGCAGCAGTTGCTACCATATGGACGAGCTCTGCCTCATCAGCTGGTGCCATAACAACCATGTTTGGAAGACATGCCATGTATGTCACATCAAAGGCCCCACAATGAGTTGGGCCATCTGCTCCCACAAGTCCTGCCCTATCCATGGCAAATCGAACAGGAAGTTTTTGCAGGTCAACATCATGTACCACCTGAAAGCAATAATCCAACAATTTATAAACATGTGAAGGGATTTATTCATAGCTATCAATGCATAACATTGCAAGCCTATTGACCCGTCTATACACTGGTAACGTGATGCCATATCCTGCCAGACGTGGTCTGACCATTGTCAACAAGCTCTGTTGACTTTGGCATCTTCATGGTAACTAAGCAAGCAAGAAGGTGTCAACAAGTCTAATTTTCTCTTCTGGTATTGCCAACAATGATACATTTTTGTTTCACACAAGATCAGGATTATTGCAAAAATGTGCCATTTCAATACCAATTGAGCTCCAAGGCATTCCTAGATTTTGCCACAAGCAATATAACGACAACTTCTGAGAGGGGATGAGATCTCGGCCGACTGACCTGATCATAGGCTCTTTGTAGGAAGGATGAATATATTGCACAAAAAGGCTTCAATCCCTCACATGCCAGTCCAGCCGCAAAAGTAACAGCATGCTGTTCTGCTATTCCAACATCAAAGCATCTATTTGGAAATCGCTTCTGGAACAGATTGAGGCCTGTACCTCCACCCATGGCAGCATGAATTGCAATGATCTTGGAGTCTCCTTCTGCCTCTGCAGTCAAGGCCTCTGCAAAGTATGTGGTATAGGCCTTTGTAGGAACTTTTCCCTTGAACTGCTTCCCAGTGGCAGGGTCAAACTTAACCACCCCTGCAGTTAACCGAAAGAAAAACAGAAGAAGCGAAAGAGGATGGGGTGAGGTCAAAGGAAACATAATTGCCCTTCAGCCAAACATCATCCATTATCGTTTGCCAGTAACAAACACAAACAAAACACCCTTTACAAATACAACTTACCATGATATTTATCAGCAGCCCTTTCAGCATATGGGTATCCTCTGCCTTTTTCTGTCACGACGTGTATCAAGACAGGACCTGATGTATGTGTTGCTTTGATCTCCCTGAAAATTGTAACAAGGTCCTCAATGTTGTGACCATCAACAGGACCAATATAATAGAGCCCAAGCTCTTCGAACAAGGTTGATCCCGAGCCACTTATCATGCCTCGCGCATACTCATCAACTTTGGCAGCCAAAGAATGCATGGAACCACCAATTTGCTTAGTGACAGTCTGACAAAATAAGGCAAATTGCAGGGGTGGAACGTTATTCACAACAGACTCATCCTTAGCCAGCTCAAGTAGATTGTAAAGCAAATATTCCTCGAATGCACTTTTTGAAATTCAAATATCGGGCATGTATCTCAACAAAGCACAACTTGCATTGTACCTTTGCCACTTCTCGAAGTTCTCGGAGAGGTTTACTCGACTGTAACCTGCTCAAAGCACTGCTCAGGGCACCTACAGGAGGTGCAGGTCCATCAAGAGTTGCTGTAGGCAAAGAAACCTGCTTATTGTCATTCAGTATTACAATCATGTTAGTGTCCAGGTAACCAGCATTGTTCATAGCCTCGTAGGCTTGTCCAGCTGTCATCGCTCCATCTCCAATTATGGATATAACATGATTTCTTTTCCCCTTCAAATCCCTGGCAACAGCCATACCTACACAGACCAAGCCGACATTTGAAACCAATCACGATCAACTCCCCAGTCAAAGAATTATATTGATACCCACAGAAAAACAAAGACTATTGAAGCTGTTACTGGACAAAATTCTTTATGGTGAATGCAACAACAACAACAACAACAACAACAACAATTAAATTTCAACGCTAGCATACAAAAGGCAGGGTTACAGTAGGGCCAGTGGAGCACCTAAGCCAGCCGATATGCTTGTGGAGCTGTGGCCTGCACCAAAAGCATCATGATCACTTTCAGACCGCTTGGTGAAGCCTGAAAGGCCATTGGTTTGCCTGAGCGTGTGCATTTTTGACCTCCTTCCAGTCAAAATTTTATGAATGTAAGCCTGCAAAATGTTTTAAAAGGATACTAAAAATCCAAAGGACGATCATCCTCCTTTTAATGGCAAGCACAGTTACACACCATGGATTCAATCGTGAGCTAGCACAAGGGGATTACATACGGTTGCTTGACAACTAGTCGTAGCCTTGAGATTGGAGAAGCAACAGACATCACGAAAGAAGAAGCTGCAGGCTTGATATATACCTGATGACCTACATCCCATACAAAGAAGAAGCTGCAGGCTTGATTTATACCTGATGGCCTACATCCCATAGAAACTTGTCATCAGGGGAATCAAAAACATGATGGAGTGCCACTGTAAGTTCGACCACGCCTAAGCTACTTCCCAGGTGACCGCCCGTTTTAGACACTTTGAAGATAACATCCGAGCGGAGCTCATCGGCAAGTTGCTTCAGCTCCTGATTATCGATTACATCGTTAGGCCTCTATCCCGTAAACGGCAAAAAAGAGTCGAAAATCTGAAGGCAGAGCTGATCGTAAAACAAAGAGATCATACCCGATTGCTCAAGTTCTTCAGGTGCATGGGATAATTGATGGTGTCCAAAAGAGGAGTTGGAGGCTTCTCTGCATAGTACTCTCCAGCACCTGCAAGGGAAGCCGAGACTGTCTGCAAAGGGAAGCCGAGAGTTGAACATTGTTAGTAATATTACTTCCATAGCCATGCTTCGCAGGGTCGAAGGAAACACTCTCTCTCTCTCTCTCTCTCTCTCTCTCTCGTGTGCATATAAGCAGAGAAAAGAGGACCGAGAAACCTGCGAACGGACTTCCGTGCGTTCTTTCGTGTGCCGATTAAGGTCCCGCACAAATTTCTTGAGCTGGACGCCGAAGACCTGCGACTCCGCCATAGCAAGCGAGGCCGACGAAGACGACGGCAGCGAAATCAAGGACGAAGAAGCGGAGGCGCATTGCTGCAAGGTGATGGAAGATCGGATAGCCATAATGGCACTAGGAGCTACACTAAAGAACTAGCGAGGTCTGGGGAGTGGAGAGAGAGAGAGAGAGAGAGAGAGCAAGATCAGCTGATCTAGAAGGAGTTGGCTTTACGTTGAGACCGCCATAGCTACGGCGAGATGCTGAAGGATCAATGGTAGGCGAAAGAAGACAAGATGTGTCTTGTCTGATGGAGCTATATGCACGCACACAAGGTCGGCAGCGCATGGACGGAGCTGGAGACGCAAGCAGAGGACAGATGAAGTCATTGTAAATATAATCCGTCCCGCCTGCATTGTTAAAATTTATCCAAAAGAAAAAGAAAAGGCGAGGGGGTGATCTTTCGTTCTCCAATGGGATGCGCACACATCCATTATCCACTATCTTGTTTGCCCCTTAATTCTTTCTTCCTTTGTACTCTTTTTTATTTGACCAACCAACACCCCCCCGCCCCACCACACACACACACACACGCCACCTGGCCCTTTCCAAGAATCTCAAACATACCACCAATATCTTTTATCTGTCTTTTATGCACGCATGCATTTTAATTCTTCTTGTTTGCCATCACTCAGCGTTTGCAGCTTAATTTGTCATACGTGCCCATGTATCATTTAAGTCCTCCTAAGTCCTAACCATGGCTTTTGGCCCAAGGAAACTTTTCTAACCATCCCACACTAAGTTTTCAACCATCCCACACTAGGCGCTCCGCGCCTAGACTCGCCCCGGCGCTTCGAGGTGGGCGCGATGGGGGGGGGGGGGTGCTAGACGCGTGGCACCCGCCCCCGCGTTCTCTTTTTTTTTTGTGGGGGAGGTGGGGGGCTGCCACGTGGCACCTGCCCCCCACCTTTCCTTAACTAATAGTATAAATGTGCACCGTCCAAGGTCTTTTTGTATCTCAAAAGACCCTTTCCTAGTCCTCCTCATCATAGCCTTCTCGCCTCACAAAAGTTGACCATCTCTCACATGCTTCGTACAAGGTCTTCTTACATCAATGGTCTAAAAATACCCTTACCTATTCCTAATTTTAACTTTATAGCTTCAAGGAACCAAAACATTTGGCATGCACATGATCTTAAAATACCCTTACCTTGTCCTAATCATAGCTTTCTGGTTGGGGTGAACTCAACCATCTGCCTCATGCATCATGCAATGTCTTCTTATATCAATGATAAAAAAAAGACCATCTGACACATGTATCATGCAATGTCTTCTTATATTAATGATAAAAAAAGACCATCTGACACATGTATCATGCAAAGTCTTCTTATATCAATGATCTCATAAAGAAAGCCTAATCATGAAAGGTACAAGCTCCGTATGTAGCTCTAGGTTCTATACATAGTCAATGTACATCACAAACACATAAGGTGCTTTTCAACAACGTCCACTAAGCATGTGCCTTCTTCATGGCCACATCGTACTCAAGTGGTGGGTCACGAGTGGCCATATTGTCTCCCTTATTCAACCATGAAAAGTACTTCAATGGCTACTAATTTTCAACAAGCATTAGGAGGTGGTCACATTGTCTCCCTTTGTACAACGCATCTCATGGGTGGGAAAGCTCTCATGTCCAAAAGAATGGGCAAGGAGTAAGCTTAGTGTGTGTATAAAGGGTTATGCCCATTACATAGAATAGTTTTTACTCCTTTCTAAGAAGGCATACAAGTGGAGGACCTTCATTATGTGACAAATTTATCCTTGGCCCACAACACCTTTTCGAAGAATCTTAAGCATCACAATGAGATCTATTTTTTGTTTTGTGTTTTGTATTTACCATTAACACTTTAATTTCTTGTTTCCCATCATTGTGGCTACATGTAAGGTCCCCTTTATGGCATAAGGGCCTTTACCATTCAATGCTAATCATAGAGAGGTTTTATGCTAAATAAAGGTCTCCAAGATTGATGTATATGTTGTATATATTTTAAATGCTTGCTTTACGGAATATAAGAGGATACAAACAAGTTTTGAACCTACCTCTATACTCTCTTTGTAAGTTTTCTATTCATATGTTATTTCCTCATCTTCAGACCTTGGCACTCATCTCTTCTTAAGTTGAACTATTTGCTCTTGAGATCCAGTGTTTGTTACTTGTATATGGAAAATTTCTTGGTATCTTTTTAGTGAAGTCAACATGAAAAAGCCATGGTGAGATTTCACCACCATGGATATGCTTTAGATACAGATGTTGTAGGATGAGCAGGTCCGAGGTGGATTATGTAGATATATAAGTTATATAATCTTGAGGAAGCAATGACAAGTGCACTCTAGTTAGTTCTAAATGAGATGAAGTGATTTGATGGACAATAGATCCCGGGGATTCAATCCCGTGTAATCACATCATGGTGCAACTTGGGATGATTTTAAGAAAGCACTCAAGGATGAGTACTTCATAGAAGATGTGGGATGGTGGATAACAAAAAGAACCTTCTTGGAATGGGTTGCTAATCCTAGTAAGTGGTTATAACCAAGAAAACATTATTACGAGAATTTGAGCATAGGTATGTGTAGTTGTCAAAAATACAGTAGTTGATTCTTGAGATGGAGAAAACTGAATTGTTTCTTCAAGCAATGATTTCTTCACCACATTCAAGGCTTGAAAAGCTTTTGGAATATGACAATACAAAGGTGAAGGGAGTGAGTAGCACTGAGTGGAGAGAGAGAGAGAGAGAGAGAGAGAGAAGATGTGAAAACTTCAACAATCACAATGTGTGACTAGACTTCCCTTATTCAAATGTCCCTAAAATAATAATGAATAAAGTGATAGTGATGCGCACCTCTACCGCCTGCAATGTGCATTTGTGCGGGTACTATTAGTGTAGTAATACACGAGCGACTAGGCACATGCATCTTTGCCCCCAATAACCTCCCATTTAAAGGTGAATGTACCTCAAGTGAGGAGTGAAAAGAAAAGTACAGCATATACATAGAGTACAACAGGATGAGGAATAGAGGTTATCTCATCCAACACCCATCAACTTTCTAAGGAAGGTAAAACACTCCACTAAGAGACATTTCATGAGTAGATCTACGAGATTTTGGTTAATTAAGGTCTTGACAAGGTCAATAGACTTGTCCTCAATGACCTCTTTGATGAAGTGGTAATGCACCTCAATGTGTTTCATCTTTGCATGAGAGATCAGGGATTTTTGGCTAACTGGATAGCACTCATAGAATCCAAATGTAGTATAGGGACGACCACCGACGGCCCTAACTAGAGAGCCTCCTTGCAAGCCTTAGTGGCTACAGCATACTCAACCTCAGTAGTAGAAAGGGTTGTGCATTTTTCTACCCAGGATATCCAAGAAACAACATTCCCAACAAAGGTAAACACATAGCCAAAGGTAGACTTTCTATTTGTTGTGCCAATCCCTTTATAACATCCCAATCCCATCTACCATGTGTAGCCATATAGCATGCCATAACTCCCACTGGAAAAGTTATGTCAAGATGGGTGGCTATCATTGCATACATCAAACTACCCACTCTGGATGCATAAGGAATGTTGGCCATCTTGGCATTTTATTGGTCATCGGCTTGGCTCACCTTCACATGAGAAAGCAAAGTACATCCAATAGGCTCAACATCATACATATAAAACTACTCAAGGACCTTCTAGATATACTTCTTTTGAGACAGTAAAGGAGTTACTGAGAACGATCATGCTTAATGCACATCTCCTAAGAATATGTGAGCCTTACCCCATGTCTTTTATCTCAAAGCTCTTCTTGAGCTAACTTTTCAAAGCATCCATCTCATCATAAGCTCTCCCAATAATCAACATATCATCCACATAGAGTAACAGAATCAAAAGACTACCATCACGAGCCTTCTTCATGTATAAACATGGATTCATATCACTGCAAGTATAGCCCTATGAATGCATAAAAGCATCGAGCTTGTGGTACTATTCCCTAGGTGCCTATTTAAGGCCATAAAGGCTCTATCTCATCTACATGCTAGATGTTCCCTACCTTCTATCTCAAAGCCCTTAGGCTACTATATATAACTCTCATCCTACAAGTCCCCATGAAGAAAAACCATCTTGACATCCATTTGATATAGATCCAAGTCTAGCTAAGCAACCAAAGCCAGTACCAAGCATAGGAAAGTCATGTTGACAACACTAGAAAAGACCTCATCAAAGTCCATACCATGATCATGTTTGAAACCCTTAGCAACCAATCCCTTATATACTAGCTTGGGGAGTCTAGGGGTACTCTTCAACTTGTACACCCACTTGCATGGCAAAAACATGCTTTCCACTAGGCAAAGGAACCAAATCCCACATATAATTTTACTACCAAGAGTTAAACTCTAATTGCATGGCCTCATCATAAGTGTGAGGCTCACCTGCATCTATGACCATCACACAATCCATGGAGGGCTCATAGCGCTTAGGAGAATATCTAACTCTAGTAGAACACCTCAAGGTAGGCTGTGGGGCCTATACATCACGGTCATGATGAGCACTAATTGTTTGCTGCAAGTTGTCTAATTTATAGTATGAGAGTAGGAGGCTCCTCCTGAAATATAACCTTGTGCACCTCAACTATCCTCTCAAGTTGCTTATTCATCTTCTCCTCATGGAAGTCTACATGTGGATCCCATAGGCAATCTCACCTACGTCTCCTGTTAGAAGATGGGTATAGAAGCCCACTGTAAGCAAGGGAGTATAAGGGCAGATGGGTGTGAATAGCCCTAAGGGCAGGGGAAACCCTAACCCTAGCTGGCAAAGGGCTATATAAACAGCCTATGGGTCACTATCACTTGTGAGAGAGTGTACCGAAGTTGTACTCTAAGCAACTTAGTAAGCAAGATTTCATTCTTGTACTTTGAGCTCTTCTCTCCCTCTTGTGCACACATTCTACTGCTGCAAACTCTGATTCTCAACATGGTATCAGAGCCATCTCTGATCTCCTCAACTTCCCTCAGCATCAGTCATCACTAAGTGCACATTAGCTGTCATTTTCTTCACTCTATCCTTCTTTCCTCCATAGTTGCCTGCAACCTACCTCCATTGGAGGATTTGAGGAGGACAAAGGAGGCCATATTAGCCTGAGATTTCTTCTGGAGACCTTTTCCCCACATCAGGGTGCAGCTCCTTGTCAGTTCAAATACTGACATTGTCCACGTGTGAGGCCGCATTGCCAACATTCGAAAAAACGGCGCAGTCTGGACAGGCGCAAATCTCGGGCTGAATCGTGGGCAGCAGGCGGCGCAATCCCAGCCACTATCATAGGGGTTTGATAGACCCCCAAGTGGGCTATCCTCAACTAAGAGGGCTCTGGGAAATTCCTCCTCTGCTGGTTGCTACAAGCCAAAACCTAACTGTGTTTTTTTGGGCAGCCATAGCCAACAAGCTCCAAGCTTGACATTTGGGATTTTTACACTCTGAGCTTCATTAACAGTGATTCTAATCACTGAAGCAGAGTCTCTGAATCCTATTCCAGAGTCTAAAGCTCTTGGGCATGATTAACGGACATCACCAAGCATCGGGAAGCCGACTTCCAACCGGGTTCCATTCAAGCACTTCACTAAGCTTGACAATAGTGTTCTCTTAACACTAATCATAAATCATCAGTTGAATAGCTTGCTGGGCATTCACTAAAACCCAGTAAGTTTTTTATTCCTCTTCATATATTGTTGTAAGGTTATGTGTAAAATGAACACATAGACCATTATGCACAAGAAGTGTATTGCATACCGTAAGTGACATTGTCTCAAGTACTTTGGTCAGTAAAATCAATAGCATGAGTGTTATCATACTCTCCTCAGAGTCATCAGCACCAACAAGCATTGAGATCATAGACAAACCGTGTCCAACACAAGCCTCATCCACTAAGCCGTACCACATGGAGGAGCCTGAAGTCCAGTCTAGGTTTACTTCATTAAAACCTAAAAAGACTATTAAACCATGGAAGAAGTTTGCACATAAGAAAGGACCACCAAAGTCATACCTGGAAATATTACACTTATATGATTTTCGGCCTTTCTCTTCATTGCAACTTTGACTTCACTTTGTCTAAATTGCTTCCGCATTCAGTGAAAGGTTTGTAAGGGACTATACACTGCCCTTGTCCTAACAAGTGGTAAGACCTTCCCAATGACCACAACATATGCTGATGTCCGTCCTCAAATTCGAAAGTTTGATGGTAAGGATTTCCATCCATGGCAGGTACTTATAAAATACAAAATGATGGAGAGAGGGTATTGGCCTCTTATTCAAGGCAGTAGAGTTGTAAACTCTGCAAATATGATTGATATAGAGGATGATCAACGGGCTCAAGCAATCATAATGCTACACTTAGATGAATCTGTGATTCATCATGTTGATCAACTAAACACTGCTAAAGAAAAATGGGATGAGCTTGAAAAGCTCTATGGAGCCACTGGGAAGAATACTAAAATCTTCCTTAAAATTGAATTCTTTAGCTTGGAATATCGTTCAGGAGAAGATTTGGGAAAATTCATTTCTCATATGAAGGGACTTATGGCACAGCTTGCTTCTGTACAAGCTCCAATACTTGAAGAAGATGCTATTGCTATTCTCCTAAAAGCTGTAAAACAGGTGTTTCCTACTCTTGTAACCACTCTCACCAACATTCCAGATCCTACTTTGGCAAGTACCATTCAATCCTGTTTGGATGAAGAAAAGAGGAACCACAAAGAAAGCAGCAACAGTCAGGCAACTTCAAATTCCCGTGAACAAGTATTGGTTCATACAGTTCTCACTAAATGTTCTTTCTATAAGAAAAAATGACATCTTGTAAACAACTGCTGGAAGAAGTATCCCGAGAATATGAAATGTAACAAATGCAAGAAGACAGGGCATATAACAAGTAAATGCCCCAACACTCCTGAAATACCCAAAGAATTGGTGGCCAACTATGTCTCCAATTCATCAACTGTTTTGACTATTTAAATCATCTACCTAAAACAACCTTGTAA
This sequence comes from Lygodium microphyllum, assembly GCF_053477565.2. Lineage (NCBI taxonomy): Eukaryota > Viridiplantae > Streptophyta > Polypodiopsida > Schizaeales > Lygodiaceae > Lygodium > Lygodium microphyllum. The sequence goes on along the minus strand of NC_141143.1, from coordinate 5,260,814 downwards.
GCCTGATTTATAAAGGCATCCAAAAAGGGGGGGATCTTTTACATGTCTTGTAATCCAATGCCACCCTGGCATTGAGGGGGGGTGTTAGAAGATGGGCATAGAAACCCACTGTAAGCAAGGGAGTATAAGGGCAGATGGGTGTGAATAGCCCTAAGGGCAGGGGAAACCCTAACCCTAGCTGGCAAAGGGCTATATAAACAGCCTATGGGTCACTATCACTTGTGAGAGAGTGTACCCAAGTTGTACTCTAAGCAACTTAGTAAGCAAGATTTCATTCTTGTACTTTGAGCTCTTCTCTCCCTCTTGTGCACACATTCTACTACTGCAAACTCTGATTCTCAACATCTCCATGACCATGAAAGATGCATTTCATTGACTTAGGACCTAGCTTATTGTCATTGTCCTTGGGTACATGGCAAAGAGCCTCACAACCAAATATGTGTAGATGAGCATACGATGCAGGTTTCCCAAACCATAGCTCCTCTGCAACCTAAAAGTCAATAGCATTGCAAGGTGATCGACTTATCGAATGCACATTAGTAGAGACTACCTCAGTCCAAAAGTATTGCGGTAAGCTTGCCTGGCTAAGCATACTATGAACCCTCTCCTGTATCATCATGTTCATACACTTAGCCACACTATTCTAGGGTGGGGTGTATGAGGTAGTCAACTGATACTTGATGCCCTTTTGAACACAAAAGTGCTCCAAGGTTTCAATATATTCTCACCCCCATTATCAGACCTTAGGCATTTTAGCCGAAACCCATTCTAGTTCTTAACCAAGGCAAGCCGACACTGAAAGTTAGCTAAACATCAAACTTTTTATTTATGGGATATGCCCATATCTTATGCGAATAATCATCAATGAATATAACAAAGTATTTCATGCCACAATGGCTGATAAGGCATAGACCCACAAACATTAGAATGAACTAGACCCAAGGCCCATCCATGCGCGTAATACCAGAACTTTTATATACTACATTTCTACCTATCATATAAACAATGATCACAAGACTGAAAAAACTTATAGTCAAGAGGTGGAAGATACTGCAAATGGGTAAGCATTTTCATTCCCTTCAATGACATATACCCAAGGCAACGATGCCAAAGAGATACATGTGGAATTGCAACCATAGACAAAACATGATCCATAGATCCATATACAAAAATGGGATAGAGTGTGCTAGACTTGGCATCTCATGGTAGGACAAGGTCTGCACATGTGCTCTTCCATGAAGAATCCCCAAAGGAAACAAATTAACCCTCATCATCCACCAATGTGGCAACAGAGATAAGACTCTTTGTGAGAGCCAATATATGTCTAACATTATGCAAATCAAGCATATTGCATGACCCAAATTGTAGCCAAACATCACTGGTGCCAACTATGTCTAAAGCCAAGTTATTCCTAAAATGGCTAGATTCAGACAAACTGTGATAGGAGTGGAATCACTCTCTATGAGGGGTCACATGAAAATAATCCCCTGAATCCACCAACTGACACTGAATAAAACATGACGAGGCATCAATCAGTTGTGACTCATCTACAAAAGAGGTTGCAAGTATATAAACATCGTCATCAAAATTAGGTTGTTGCACTACATTGATCTTTTCTATCTTAACATTGGACTTAGCAGATACTATGTTGCGATCATCCTTTTTCTCTTGCACTTTCCCCTTCCCCTTTTCCTTGTGCTTGTCATCATGCACTTTGTAGCACTACAACCTAATATGTCCTTCTTTCCTAGAATAATAGCATGTCAGATCAGACTTACATTCATAGGACTTACTACAAGACTGTCTATGGGACTTAGAATGAGACCTTTGAGAGTCTTTTCCACGCCATTACCATGCTTACCATCATTTTTGTCACTAACTTTCAAAGCACGTGAACTATGGGAATCACCAATATTCTTTTTGTTGATTTTCTCATTCAATAGTGCACCCTCTACATCTTGTAACTTCAGCCCTCATCTTTGGGCATATTTGCATACATGTTGTGTGAAATGCGTCCCATGACTCAAGTAAGGTGACCAATAATAATAGCGGTGGGAGATTCTCTTTAAAGTCTATCCCTCGTGAGGTCAAGTGGTTGAAAAGAGACTGGAACTCATTCAAATGGGTAGACATAGAGGTCCCCTCCTTCATGTAAAGGTCCATGAGTTGTTTCAACCAATACATCTAAGAGAGAGGACTCTACTTATCATAGAGATTCTCAATTTTCTCCCATAATTGCCATGCATTGTCCATGTCACTAACAACAACATCATTCTCAAAATCAGGAGGCAATAATAAAGCATAAAACTTCCTCTTGAACTTTTCCGAAGTTGTGGGTTTCCTTCCCTCCAAAATGAGAGTCAACCACCAATTGCTAGCAGTGTCTTTCAAGTGCATGCCTACATGCCTTAGCTTGGACTTTTCTGAGAAATTACCATGAGAAAAAGAAACTTCAAATTGCATGACAAAGGCTAACGCCTTAGCAGGATCTCTATTACCACAACAAGAGTCAATCTTTATGTCCTTATCCCTAGACTTGAAAGTCTTAGTCTTCTTAAGCTTGCTCCTCTTATGGTCCCTCTTTGTCTGTTTGCAGATTGTACGAGACTTAGAACCAAGAGAGTAGGAACTAGAAGTTGATGAGGAGGAGGAGGAACTTGAGTAATCAGGGGAATAGTTGGTTGCTAAGGGAGATGACTCCATCCTTTTCCGCCTCACTCGAGGTGAGGTCTTTTTACTCTTCTTGACCTGAGAGTCCTTCTTCCTTCTAGGAAGCTTCTCAAAAATTGGATGCTTTGCACCTTCACCATCAATTGGTGCAATGGTGTTTCTTCCATACTTGCATAACTCATCTAGATCATCCCAAGTCTCTTCATCAACATTTGGAGTTTTAACACTCTTAGTTTTCAGTGGCTTGATTTGCAATTTCTACACTAAAACCTGTCAAATTTTCATTTTCCAATAGCTATAATTTGTGCCATCCAACTTGTCAATGTTGAAGATTGCATTGACATTTGAATGACCAGCCATACCATAATAAAAATACGCATAGTAGTGCAGAGTAAATAGGTTGTTGTATAAATGCTTGCAGATTCCTCCCAAAACCACTGCCAAATTAAGCAAGAGACAAGAGATATTGCTAAAGTATGAGCTATCCACAAATTTAGGCAAAAGACTATCAAGAGGAGGTGACTGTTGTCACAAATAGTGCAGTAAACTACAATTATAACATGTTGAAAATAGAGTACAACTGTAAGAAATCAAAGCCAAGTATGAGCTATCACTGATAAAATGCAAACTGCAATTGCCAGGAAAGAATTGTAATTAGTAGTGAGTGAATATGAAACTAACATTGAGAGTTGTCAAAGGTCAATGTGTTAGATTGAGATATACCCCATAGGCATAACCATCGTGCATATAGTAGGTCTCATAGATAATAGAAGAGACCTACCAAAGGCACAACTGAGTGAGCAATGACAACATAATCTCAATACATAGCCATGTAAGATGAATACATCACTGACAACAACGTGACAAAGATTAGTGCCAACCCAAAACAAAAGTCACATTAGCACACTAGGCATCAATTACATACATATAGCATGAAGAGAGCATGTACATGTCACATTGAGTCCCACGGTCTCACTGTAACAAGCTTAAGCTTAACTGCATAAATCAAATGCTTTGTAGTACATCCAAGTGTCAAATGTGGCTCAATACATAAAGCTAAATAACTCCCATTGAAACAAAAAGTCAAATGCCAAATGAGCAAGTAAATCTCAAAACATCATGGGCATGGCATCCATACATCCAAGATCCATATAGCATACATTTGGAAGTATCTAACCCAAGTAGTCTGCAAAGCTCTAAGTGTAGTAACACTCAATGAATCATCCAAGTAGCATCCATAATATGAATGACAAACAATGTCAATGTATTCAAGCTTCAAAATCAGCTGAATAACATATTATGAGTATAAACAAGTGTGTAGCATCCATCATAGATATCAATACATGCCATAGATAACCCTGGTAGTATCAAGTAGCAATAGGTAGAAGCTTTGACTGTCAAATACTTGCTGCCCCAAAATATTCTAACGATGAAAATCTCTGATAAACTAAGCTAAATGCAAGCTCAAACCAAGCCAATAACATTACAAGGAATTTCCATAACATCCCATGTGATTGCATAGGGGCATCAATGAATACATATATGAGCTCCAAATTGTGAAAGAGGCATTGTTGTAGACCTGTAGCAATAGGTTTGATGTTAATAATAGCAAATAGGAGTGAAGAGAAACTCAAATCCAATGCCAAATGCCATGCATTAGTACCAAGGGTTATCAACAATGATTATGAGCCTTCAAATGAGTGTCCAGGAGCAAAGAAGGGGGTCAAGTAGTCTAAGAAGGAGAGTAGGACAGTAGGCACAAGCACATTGCATGTAGCCCCACTTACTACTCTCCAAGATGAAGATGAAGAAGGTTAGAAAGCTCTTTGCAATGGCCAATACAACCTCTAAAAAGGCCTTTGACACAAGCTCAAAGGCCTCAACCAAGTTGAGAGATGGAGTAGCAATGGGTACTCTCTTGAAGG